>NW_026968888.1:0-64389 GCF_028390025.1 Pseudophryne corroboree | reverse complement strand
AGCTTTAGTTACCATCCCAAAATGAATCCCTGAGATGAAAAAAGTTGATTTCAGAGCATGATTTTTGAACAGGAGCTTCAACGGTTTTGTGGCATATGAGAAATTCCCTAATCCCCGGACCCATCGATTTTGGTCAAAAATGAAAATTTTAAAAGTGCCCCTATTTCTGCTTTAAACTTTAGTTACCATCCCAAAATGAATCCCTGAGATGAAAAAAGTTGATTTCGGAGCATGATTTTTTAACAGGAGCTTCAACGGTTTTGTGGCATATGAGAAATTCCCTAAAGCCCCGGACCCATCGATTTTGGTCAAAAATGAAAATTTTAAAAGTGCCCCTATTTCTGCTTTAAACTTTAGTTACCATCCCAAAATGAATCCCTGAGATGAAAAAAGTTGATTTTGGAGCATGATTTTTGAACAGGAGCTTCAACGGATTTGGGGCATATGAGAAATTCCCTAAGCCCCGGACCCATCGATTTTGGTCAAAAATGAAAATGTTAAAAGTGCCCCTATTTCTGCTTTAAACTTTAGTTACCATCCCAAAATGAATCCCTGAGATGAAAAAAGTTGATTTCGGAGCATGATTTTTGAACAGGAGCTTCAACGGTTTTGTGGCATATGAGAAATTCCCTAAGCCCCGGACCCATCGATTTTGGTCAAAAATGAAAATTTTAAAAGTGCCCCTATTTCTGCTTTAAACTTTAGTTACCATCCCAAAATAATTCCCTGAGATGAAAAAAGTTGATTTCGGAGCATGATTTTTGAACAGGAGCTTCAACGGATTTGGGGCATATGAGAAATTCCCTAAGCCCCGAACCCATCGATTTTGGTCAAAAATGAAAATTTTAAAAGTGCCCCTATTTCTGCTTTAAACTTTAGTTACCATCCCAAAATGAATCCCTGAGATGAAAAAAGTTGATTTCGGAGCATGATTTTTGAACAGGAGCTTCAACGGTTTTGTGGCATATGAGAAATTCCCTAAGCCCCGGACCCATCGATTTTGGTCAAAAATGAAAATTTTAAAAGTGCCCCTATTTCTGCTTTAAACTTTAGTTACCATCCCAAAATGAATCCCTGAGATGAAAAAAGTTGATTTTGGAGCATGATTTTTGAACAGGAGCTTCAACAGTTTTGCGGCATATGAGAAATCCCTAAGCCCTGGACCCATCGATTTTAGTCAAAAATGAAAATTTTAAAAGTGCCCCTATTTCTGCTTTAAACTTTAGTTACCATCCCAAAATGAATCCCTGAGATGAAAAAAGTTGATTTCGGAGCATGATTTTTGAACAGGAGCTTCAACGGTTTTGTGGCATATGAGAAATTCCCTAAGCCCCGGACCCATCGATATTGGTCAAAAATGAAAATTTTAAAAGTGCCCCTATTTCTGCTTTAAACTTTAGTTACCATCCCAAAATGAATCCCTGAGATGAAAAAAGTTGATTTCGGAGCATGATTTTTGAACAGGAGCTTCAACGGTTTTGGGGCATATGAGAAATTCCCTAAGCCCCGGACCCATCGATTTTGGTCAAAAATGAAAATTTTAAAAGTGCCCCTATTTCTGCTTTAAACTTTAGTTACCATCCCAAAATGAATCCCTGAGATGAAAAAAGTTGATTTCGGAGCATGATTTTTGAACAGGAGCTTCAACGGTTTTGTGCCATTTGAGAAATTCCCTAAGCCCCGGACCCATCGATTTTGGTCAAAAATGAAAATTTTAAAAGTGCCCCTATTTCTGCTTTAAACTTTAGTTACCATCCCAAAATGAATCCCTGAGAGGAAAAAAGTTGATTTCGGAGCATGATTTTTGAACAGGAGCTTCAACGGTTTTGGGGCATATGAGAAATTCCATAAGCCCCGGACCCATCGATTTTGGTCAAAAATGAAAATTTTAAAAGTGTCCCTATTTCTGCTTTAAACTTTAGTTACCATCCCAAAATGAATCCCTGAGATGAAAAAAGTTGATTTCGGAGCATGATTTTTGAACAGGAGCTTCAACGGTTTTGTGGCATATGAGAAATTCCCTAAGCCCCGGACCCATCGATTTTGGTCAAAAATGAAAATTTTAAAGGTGCCCCTATTTCTGCTTTAAACTTTAGTTACCATCCCAAAATGAATCCCTGAGATGAAAAAAGTTGATTTCGGAGCATGATTTTTGAACAGGAGCTTCAACGGTTTTGGGGCATATGAGAAATTCCCTAAGCCCCGGACCCATCGATATTGGTCAAAAATGAAAATTTTAAAAGTGCCCCTATTTCTGCTTTAAACTTTAGTTACCATCCCAAAATGAATCCCTGAGATGAAAAAAGTTGATTTCGGAGCATGATTTTTGAACAGGAGCTTCAACGGTTTTGGGGCATATGAGAAATTCCCTAAGCCCCGGACCCATCGATTTTGGTCAAAAATGAAAATTTTAAAAGTGCCCCTATTTCTGCTTTAAACTTTAGTTACCATCCCAAAATGAATCCCTGAGATGAAAAAAGTTGATTTCGGAGCATGATTTTTGAACAGGAGCTTCAACGGTTTTGTGCCATTTGAGAAATTCCCTAAGCCCCGGACCCATCGATTTTGGTCAAAAATGAAAATTTTAAAAGTGCCCCTATTTCTGCTTTAAACTTTAGTTACCATCCCAAAATGAATCCCTGAGAGGAAAAAAGTTGATTTCGGAGCATGATTTTTGAACAGGAGCTTCAACGGTTTTGGGGCATATGAGAAATTCCATAAGCCCCGGACCCATCGATTTTGGTCAAAAATGAAAATTTTAAAAGTGTCCCTATTTCTGCTTTAAACTTTAGTTACCATCCCAAAATGAATCCCTGAGATGAAAAAAGTTGATTTCGGAGCATGATTTTTGAACAGGAGCTTCAACGGTTTTGTGGCATATGAGAAATTCCCTAAGCCCCGGACCCATCGATTTTGGTCAAAAATGAAAATTTTAAAGGTGCCCCTATTTCTGCTTTAAACTTTAGTTACCATCCCAAAATGAATCCCTGAGATGAAAAAAGTTGATTTCGGAGCATGATTTTTGAACAGGAGCTTCAACGGTTTTGGGGCATATGAGAAATTCCCTAAGCCCCAGACCCATCGATTTTGGTCAAAAATGAAAATTTTAAAAGTGCCCATATTTCTGTTTTAAACTTTAGTTACCATCCCAAAATGAATCCCTGAGATGAAAAAAGTTGATTTCGGAGCATGATTTTTGAACAGGAGCCTCAACGGTTTTGGGGCATATGAGAAATTCCCTAAGCCCCAGACCCATCGATTTTGGTCAAAAATGAAAATTTTAAAAGTGCCCCTATTTCTGCTTTAAACTTTAGTTACCATCCCAAAATGAATCCCTGAGATGAAAAAAGTTGATTTCGGAGCATGATTTTTGAACAGGAGCTTCAACGGTTTTGTGGCATATGAGAAATTCCCTAAGCCCCGGACCCATCGATTTTGGTCAAAAATGAAAATTTTAAAAGTGCCCCTATTTCTGCTTTAAATTTTAGTTACCATCCCAAAATGAATCCCTGAGATGAAAAAAGTTGATTTCAGAGCATGATTTTTGAACAGGAGCTTCAACGGTTTTGTGGCATATGAGAAATTCCCTAAGCCCCGGACCCATCGATTTTGGTCAAAAATGTAAATTTTAAAAGTGCCCCTATTTCTGCTTTAAGCTTTAGTTACCATCCCAAAATGAATCCCTGAGATGAAAAAAGTTGATTTCAGAGCATGATTTTTGAACAGGAGCTTCAACGGTTTTGTGGCATATGAGAAATTCCCTAATCCCTGGACCCATCGATTTTGGTCAAAAATGAAAATTTTAAAAGTGCCCCTATTTCTGCTTTAAACTTTAGTTACCATCCCAAAATGAATCCCTGAGATGAAAAAAGTTGATTTTGGAGCATGATTTTTGAACAGGAGCTTCAACGGATTTGGGGCATATGAGAAATTCCCTAAGCCCCGGACCCATCGATTTTGGTCAAAAATGAAAATTTTAAAAGTGCCCCTATTTCTGCTTTAAACTTTAGTTACCATCCCAAAATGAATCCCTGAGATGAAAAAAGTTGATTTCGGAGCATGATTTTTGAACAGGAGCTTCAACGGTTTTGTGGCATATGAGAAATTCCCTAAGCCCCGGACCCATCGATTTTGGTCAAAAATGAAAATTTTAAAAGTGCCCCTATTTCTGCTTTAAACTTTAGTTACCATCCCAAAATAATTCCCTGAGATGAAAAAAGTTGATTTCGGAGCATGATTTTTGAACAGGAGCTTCAACGGATTTGGGGCATATGAGAAATTCCCTAAGCCCCGAACCCATCGATTTTGGTCAAAAATGAAAATTTTAAAAGTGCCCCTATTTCTGCTTTAAACTTTAGTTACCATCCCAAAATGAATCCCTGAGATGAAAAAAGTTGATTTCGGAGCATGATTTTTGAACAGGAGCTTCAACGGTTTTGGGGCATATGAGAAATTCCCTAAGCCCCAGACCCATCGATTTTGGTCAAAAATGAAAATTTTAAAAGTGCCCCTATTTCTGCTTTAAACTTTAGTTACCATCCCAAAATGAATCCCTGAGATGAAAAAAGCTGATTTCGGAGCATGATTTTTGAACAGGAGCTTCAACGGATTTGGGGCATATGAGAAATTCCCTAAGCCCCGGACCCATCGATTTTGGTCAAAAATGAAAATTTTAAAAGTGCCCCTATTTATGCTTTAAACTTTAGTTACCATCACAAAATGAATCCCTGAGATGAAAAAAGTTGATTTCGGAGCATGATTTTTGAACAGGAGCTTCAACGGTTTTGTGGCATATGAGAAATTCCCTAAGCCCCGGACCCATCGATATTGGTCAAAAATGAAAATTTTAAAAGTGCCCCTATTTCTGCTTTAAACTTTAGTTACCATCCCAAAATGAATCCCTGAGATGAAAAAAGTTGATTTCGGAGCATGATTTTTGAACAGGAGCTTCAACGGATTTGGGGCATATGAGAAATTCCCTAAGCCCCGGACCCATCGATTTTGGTCAAAAATGAAAATTTTAAAAGTGCCCCTATTTCTGCTTTAAACTTTAGTTACCATCCCAAAATGAATCCCTGAGATGAAAAAAGTTGATTTCGGAGCATGATTTTTGAACAGGAGCTTCAACGGTTTTGGGGCATATGAGAAATTCCATAAGCCACGGACCCATCGATTTTGGTCAAAAATGAAAATTTTAAAAGTGCCCCTATTTCTGCTTTAAACTTTAGTTACCATCCCAAAATGAATCCCTGAGATGAAAAAAGTTGATTTCAGAGCATGATTTTTGAACAGGAGCTTCAACGGTTTTGTGGCATATGAGAAATTCCCTAAGCCCCGGACCCATCGATTTTGGTCAAAAATGAAAATTTTAAAGGTGCCCCTATTTCTGCTTTAAACTTTAGTTACCATCCCAAAATGAATCCCTGAGATGAAAAAAGTTGATTTCGGAGCATGATTTTTGAACAGGAGCTTCAACGGTTTTGTGGCATATGAGAAATTCCCTAAGCCCCGGACCCATCGATTTTGGTCAAAAATGAAAATTTTAAAAGTGCCCCTATTTCTGCTTTAAACTTTAGTTACCATCCCAAAATGAATCCCTGAGATGAAAAAAGTTGATTTCGGAGCATGATTTTTGAACAGGAGCTTCAACGGATTTGGGGCATATGAGAAATTCCCTAAGCCCCGGACCCATCGATTTTGGTCAAAAATGAAAATTTTAACAGTGCCCCTATTTCTGCTTTAAACTTTAGTTACCATCCCAAAATGAATCCCTGAGATGAAAAAAGTTGATTTCGGAGCATGATTTTTGAACAGGAGCTTCAACGGTTTTGTGGCATATGAGAAATTCCCTAAGCCCCGGACCCATCGATTTTGGTCAAAAATGAAAATTTTAAAAGTGCCCCTATTTCTGCTTTAAACTTTAGTTACCATCCCAAAATGAATCCCTGAGATGAAAAAAGTTGATTTTGGAGCATGATTTTTGAACAGGAGCTTCAACAGTTTTGCGGCATATGAGAAATCCCTAAGCCCCGGACCCATCGATTTTAGTCAAAAATGAAAATTTTAAAAGTGCCCCTATTTCTGCTTTAAACTTTAGTTACCATCCCAAAATGAATCCCTGAGATGAAAAAAGTTGATTTCGGAGCATGATTTTTGAACAGGAGCTTCAACGGATTTGGGGCATATGAGAAATTCCCTAAGCCCCGAACCCATCGATTTTGGTCAAAAATGAAAATTTTAAAAGTGCCCCTATTTCTGCTTTAAACTTTAGTTACCATCCCAAAATGAATCCCTGAGATGAAAAAAGTTGATTTCGGAGCATGATTTTTGAACAGGAGCTTCAACGGTTTTGGGGCATATGAGAAATTCCCTAAGCCCCAGACCCATCGATTTTGGTCAAAAATGAAAATTTTAAAAGTGCCCCTATTTCTGCTTTAAACTTTAGTTACCATCCCAAAATGAATCCCTGAGATGAAAAAAGCTGATTTCGGAGCATGATTTTTGAACAGGAGCTTCAACGGATTTGGGGCATATGAGAAATTCCCTAAGCCCCGGACCCATCGATTTTGGTCAAAAATGAAAATTTTAAAAGTGCCCCTATTTATGCTTTAAACTTTAGTTACCATCACAAAATGAATCCCTGAGATGAAAAAAGTTGATTTCGGAGCATGATTTTTGAACAGGAGCTTCAACGGTTTTGTGGCATATGAGAAATTCCCTAAGCCCCGGACCCATCGATATTGGTCAAAAATGAAAATTTTAAAAGTGCCCCTATTTCTGCTTTAAACTTTAGTTACCATCCCAAAATGAATCCCTGAGATGAAAAAAGTTGATTTCGGAGCATGATTTTTGAACAGGAGCTTCAACGGATTTGGGGCATATGAGAAATTCCCTAAGCCCCGGACCCATCGATTTTGGTCAAAAATGAAAATTTTAAAAGTGCCCCTATTTCTGCTTTAAACTTTAGTTACCATCCCAAAATGAATCCCTGAGATGAAAAAAGTTGATTTCGGAGCATGATTTTTGAACAGGAGCTTCAACGGTTTTGGGGCATATGAGAAATTCCATAAGCCACGGACCCATCGATTTTGGTCAAAAATGAAAATTTTAAAAGTGCCCCTATTTCTGCTTTAAACTTTAGTTACCATCCCAAAATGAATCCCTGAGATGAAAAAAGTTGATTTCAGAGCATGATTTTTGAACAGGAGCTTCAACGGTTTTGTGGCATATGAGAAATTCCCTAAGCCCCGGACCCATCGATTTTGGTCAAAAATGAAAATTTTAAATGTGCCCCTATTTCTGCTTTAAACTTTAGTTACCATCCCAAAATGAATCCCTGAGATGAAAAAAGTTGATTTCGGAGCATGATTTTTGAACAGGAGCTTCAACGGTTTTGTGGCATATGAGAAATTCCCTAAGCCCCGAACCCATCGATTTTGGTCAAAAATGAAAATTTTAAAAGTGCCCCTATTTCTGCTTTAAACTTTAGTTACCATCCCAAAATGAATCCCTGAGATGAAAAAAGTTGATTTCGGAGCATGATTTTTGAACAGGAGCTTCAACGGATTTGGGGCATATGAGAAATTCCCTAAGCCCCGGACCCATCGATTTTGGTCAAAAATGAAAATTTTAACAGTGCCCCTATTTCTGCTTTAAACTTTAGTTACCATCCCAAAATGAATCCCTGAGATGAAAAAAGTTGATTTCGGAGCATGATTTTTGAACAGGAGCTTCAACGGTTTTGTGGCATATGAGAAATTCCCTAAGCCCCGGACCCATCGATTTTGGTCAAAAATGAAAATTTTAAAAGTGCCCCTATTTCTGCTTTAAACTTTAGTTACCATCCCAAAATGAATCCCTGAGATGAAAAAAGTTGATTTTGGAGCATGATTTTTGAACAGGAGCTTCAACAGTTTTGCGGCATATGAGAAATTCCCTAAGCCCCGGACCCATCGATTTTGGTCAAAAAAGAAAATTTTAAAAGTGCCCCTATTTCTGCTTTAAACTTTAGTTACCATCCCAAAATGAATCCCTGAGATGAAAAAAGTTGATTTCGGAGCATGATTTTTGAACAGGAGCTTCAACGGTTTTGGGGCATATGAGAAATTCCCTAAGCCCCGGACCCATCGATTTTGGTCAAAAATGAAAATTTTAAAAGTGCCCCTATTTCTGCTTTAAACTTTAGTTACCATCCCACAATGAATCCCTGAGATGAAAAAAGTTGATTTCGGAGCATGATTTTTTAACAGGAGCTTCAACGGTTTTGGGGCATATGAGAAATTCCATAAGCCCCGGACCCATCGATTTTGGTCAAAAATGAAAATTTTAAAAGTGCCCCTATTTCTGCTTTAAACTTTAGTTACCATCCCAAAATGAATCCCTGAGATGAAAAAAGTTGATTTCGGAGCATGATTTTTGAACAGGAGCTTCAACGGATTTGGGGCATATGAGAAATTCCCTAAGCCCCGGACCCATCGATTTTGGTCAAAAATGAAAATTTTAACAGTGCCCCTATTTCTGCTTTAAACTTTAGTTACCATCCCAAAATGAATCCCTGAGATTAAAAAAGTTGATTTCGGAGCATGATTTTTGAACAGGAGCTTCAACGGTTTTGTGGCATATGAGAAATTCCCTAAGCCCCGGACCCATCGATTTTGGTGAAAAATGAAAATTTTAAAAGTGCCCCTATTTCTGCTTTAAATTTTAGTTACCATCCCAAAATGAATCCCTGAGATGAAAAAAGTTGATTTCAGAGCATGATTTTTGAACAGGAGCTTCAACGGTTTTGTGGCATATGAGAAATTCCCTAAGCCCCGGACCCATCGATTTTGGTCAAAAATGTAAATTTTAAAAGTGCCCCTATTTCTGCTTTAAGCTTTAGTTACCATCCCAAAATGAATCCCTGAGATGAAAAAAGTTGATTTCAGAGCATGATTTTTGAACAGGAGCTTCAATGGTTTTGTGGCATATGAGAAATTCCCTAATCCCCGGACCCATCGATTTTGGTCAAAAATGAAAATTTTAAAAGTGCCCCTATTTCTGCTTTAAACTTTAGTTACCATCCCAAAATGAATCCCTGAGATGAAAAAAGTTGATTTTGGAGCATGATTTTTGAACAGGAGCTTCAACGGATTTGGGGCATATGAGAAATTCCCTAAGCCCCGGACCCATCGATTTTGGTCAAAAATGAAAATTTTAAAAGTGCCCCTATTTCTGCTTTAAACTTTAGTTACCATCCCAAAATAATTCCCTGAGATGAAAAAAGTTGATTTCGGAGCATGATTTTTGAACAGGAGCTTCAACGGATTTGGGGCATATGAGAAATTCCCTAAGCCCCGAACCCATCGATTTTGGTCAAAAATGAAAATTTTAAAAGTGCCCCTATTTCTGCTTTAAACTTTAGTTACCATCCCAAAATGAATCCCTGAGATGAAAAAAGTTGATTTCGGAGCATGATTTTTGAACAGGAGCTTCAACGGTTTTGGGGCATATGAGAAATTCCCTAAGCCCCGGACCCATCGATTTTGGTCAAAAATGAAAATTTTAAAAGTGCCCCTATTTCTGCTTTAAACTTTAGTTACCATCCCAAAATGAATCCCTGAGATGAAAAAAGTTGATTTCGGAGCATGATTTTTGAACAGGAGCTTCAACGGTTTTGTGGCATATGAGAAATTCCCTAAGCCCCGGACCCATCGATTTTGGTCAAAAATGAAAATTTTAAAAGTGCCCCTATTTCTGCTTTAAACTTTAGTTACCATCCCAAAATGAATCCCTGAGATGAAAAAAGTTGATTTTGGAGCATGATTTTTGAACAGGAGCTTCAACAGTTTTGCGGCATATGAGAAATCCCTAAGCCCCGGACCCATCGATTTTAGTCAAAAATGAAAATTTTAAAAGTGCCCCTATTTCTGCTTTAAACTTTAGTTACCATCCCAAAATGAATCCCTGAGATGAAAAAAGTTGATTTCGGAGCATGATTTTTGAACAGGAGCTTCAACGGTTTTGTGGCATATGAGAAATTCCCTAAGCCCCGGACCCATCGATATTGGTCAAAAATGAAAATTTTAAAAGTGCCCCTATTTCTGCTTTAAACTTTAGTTACCATCCCAAAATGAATCCCTGAGATGAAAAAAGTTGATTTCGGAGCATGATTTTTGAACAGGAGCTTCAACGGATTTGGGGCATATGAGAAATTCCCTAAGCCCCGGACCCATCGATTTTGGTCAAAACTGAAAATTTTAAAAGTGCCCCTATTTCTGCTTTAAACTTTAGTTACCATCCCAAAATGAATCCCTGAGATGAAAAAAGTTGATTTCGGAGCATGATTTTTGAACAGGAGCTTCAACGGATTTGGGGCATATGAGAAATTCCCTAAGCCCCGGACCCATCGATTTTGGTCAAAAATGAACATTTTAAAGGTGCCCCTATTTCTGCTTTAAACTTTAGTTACCATCCCAAAATGAATCCCTGAGATGAAAAAAGTTGATTTCAGAGCATGATTTTTGAACAGGAGCTTCAACTGTTTTGTGGCATATGAGAAATTCCCTAAGCCCCGGACCCATCGATTTTGGTCAAAAAAGAAAATTTTAAAAGTGCCCCTATTTCTGCTTTAAACTTTAGTTACCATCCCAAAATGAATCCCTGAGATGAAAAAAGTTGATTTCGGAGCATGATTTTTGAACAGGAGCTTCAACGGTTTTGGGGCATATGAGAAATTCCCTAAGCCCCGGACCCATCGATTTTGGTCAAAAATGAAAATTTTAAAAGTGCCCCTATTTCTGCTTTAAACTTTAGTTACCATCCCACAATGAATCCCTGAGATGAAAAAAGTTGATTTCGGAGCATGATTTTTTAACAGGAGCTTCAACGGTTTTGGGGCATATGAGAAATTCCATAAGCCCCGGACCCATCGATTTTGGTCAAAAATGAAAATTTTAAAAGTGCCCCTATTTCTGCTTTAAACTTTAGTTACCATCCCAAAATGAATCCCTGAGATGAAAAAAGTTGATTTCGGAGCATGATTTTTGAACAGGAGCTTCAACGGATTTGGGGCATATGAGAAATTCCCTAAGCCCCGGACCCATCGATTTTGGTCAAAAATGAAAATTTTAACAGTGCCCCTATTTCTGCTTTAAACTTTAGTTACCATCCCAAAATGAATCCCTGAGATTAAAAAAGTTGATTTCGGAGCATGATTTTTGAACAGGAGCTTCAACGGTTTTGTGGCATATGAGAAATTCCCTAAGCCCCGGAGCCATCGATTTTGGTGAAAAATGAAAATTTTAAAAGTGCCCCTATTTCTGCTTTAAATTTTAGTTACCATCCCAAAATGAATCCCTGAGATGAAAAAAGTTGATTTCAGAGCATGATTTTTGAACAGGAGCTTCAACGGTTTTGTGGCATATGAGAAATTCCCTAAGCCCCGGACCCATCGATTTTGGTCAAAAATGTAAATTTTAAAAGTGCCCCTATTTCTGCTTTAAGCTTTAGTTACCATCCCAAAATGAATCCCTGAGATGAAAAAAGTTGATTTCAGAGCATGATTTTTGAACAGGAGCTTCAATGGTTTTGTGGCATATGAGAAATTCCCTAATCCCCGGACCCATCGATTTTGGTCAAAAATGAAAATTTTAAAAGTGCCCCTATTTCTGCTTTAAACTTTAGTTACCATCCCAAAATGAATCCCTGAGATGAAAAAAGTTGATTTTGGAGCATGATTTTTGAACAGGAGCTTCAACGGATTTGGGGCATATGAGAAATTCCCTAAGCCCCGGACCCATCGATTTTGGTCAAAAATGAAAATTTTAAAAGTGCCCCTATTTCTGCTTTAAACTTTAGTTACCATCCCAAAATAATTCCCTGAGATGAAAAAAGTTGATTTCGGAGCATGATTTTTGAACAGGAGCTTCAACGGATTTGGGGCATATGAGAAATTCCCTAAGCCCCGAACCCATCGATTTTGGTCAAAAATGAAAATTTTAAAAGTGCCCCTATTTCTGCTTTAAACTTTAGTTACCATCCCAAAATGAATCCCTGAGATGAAAAAAGTTGATTTCGGAGCATGATTTTTGAACAGGAGCTTCAACGGTTTTGGGGCATATGAGAAATTCCCTAAGCCCCGGACCCATCGATTTTGGTCAAAAATGAAAATTTTAAAAGTGCCCCTATTTCTGCTTTAAACTTTAGTTACCATCCCAAAATGAATCCCTGAGATGAAAAAAGTTGATTTCGGAGCATGATTTTTGAACAGGAGCTTCAACGGTTTTGTGGCATATGAGAAATTCCCTAAGCCCCGGACCCATCGATTTTGGTCAAAAATGAAAATTTTAAAAGTGCCCCTATTTCTGCTTTAAACTTTAGTTACCATCCCAAAATGAATCCCTGAGATGAAAAAAGTTGATTTTGGAGCATGATTTTTGAACAGGAGCTTCAACAGTTTTGCGGCATATGAGAAATCCCTAAGCCCCGGACCCATCGATTTTAGTCAAAAATGAAAATTTTAAAAGTGCCCCTATTTCTGCTTTAAACTTTAGTTACCATCCCAAAATGAATCCCTGAGATGAAAAAAGTTGATTTCGGAGCATGATTTTTGAACAGGAGCTTCAACGGTTTTGTGGCATATGAGAAATTCCCTAAGCCCCGGACCCATCGATATTGGTCAAAAATGAAAATTTTAAAAGTGCCCCTATTTCTGCTTTAAACTTTAGTTACCATCCCAAAATGAATCCCTGAGATGAAAAAAGTTGATTTCGGAGCATGATTTTTGAACAGGAGCTTCAACGGATTTGGGGCATATGAGAAATTCCCTAAGCCCCGGACCCATCGATTTTGGTCAAAACTGAAAATTTTAAAAGTGCCCCTATTTCTGCTTTAAACTTTAGTTACCATCCCAAAATGAATCCCTGAGATGAAAAAAGTTGATTTCGGAGCATGATTTTTGAACAGGAGCTTCAACGGATTTGGGGCATATGAGAAATTCCCTAAGCCCCGGACCCATCGATTTTGGTCAAAAATGAACATTTTAAAGGTGCCCCTATTTCTGCTTTAAACTTTAGTTACCATCCCAAAATGAATCCCTGAGATGAAAAAAGTTGATTTCAGAGCATGATTTTTGAACAGGAGCTTCAACTGTTTTGTGGCATATGAGAAATTCCCTAAGCCCCGGACCCATCGATTTTGGTCAAAAAAGAAAATTTTAAAAGTGCCCCTATTTCTGCTTTAAACTTTAGTTACCATCCCAAAATGAATCCCTGAGATGAAAAAAGTTGATTTCGGAGCATGATTTTTGAACAGGAGCTTCAACGGTTTTGGGGCATATGAGAAATTCCCTAAGCCCCGGACCCATCGATTTTGGTCAAAAATGAAAATTTTAAAAGTGCCCCTATTTCTGCTTTAAACTTTAGTTACCATCCCACAATGAATCCCTGAGATGAAAAAAGTTGATTTCGGAGCATGATTTTTTAACAGGAGCTTCAACGGTTTTGGGGCATATGAGAAATTCCATAAGCCCCGGACCCATCGATTTTGGTCAAAAATGAAAATTTTAAAAGTGCCCCTATTTCTGCTTTAAACTTTAGTTACCATCCCAAAATGAATCCCTGAGATGAAAAAAGTTGATTTCAGAGCATGATTTTTTAACAGGAGCTTCAACGGTTTTGTGGCTTATGAGAAATTCCCTAAGCCCCGGACCCATCAATTTTGGTCAAAAATGAAAATGTTAAAAGTGCCCCTATTTCTGCTTTAAACTTTAGTTACCATCCCAAAATGAATCCCTGAGATGAAAAAAGTTGATTTCGGAGCATGATTTTTGAACAGGAGCTTCAACGGTTTTGTGGCATATGAGAAATTCCCTAAGCCCCGGACCCATCGATTTTGGTCAAAAATGAAAATTTTAAAAGTGCCCCTATTTCTGCTTTAAACTTTAGTTACCATCCCAAAATGAATCCCTGAGATGAAAAAAGTTGATTTTGGAGCATGATTTTTGAACAGGAGCTTCAACGGATTTGGGGCATATGAGAAATTCCCTAAGCCCCGGACCCATCGATTTTGGTCAAAAATGAAAATTTTAAAAGTTCCCCTATTTCTGCTTTAAACTTTAGTTACCATCCCAAAATGAATCCCTAAGATGAAAAAAGTTGATTTCGGAGCATGATTTTTGAACAGGAGCTTCAACAGTTTTGGGGCATATGAGAAATTCCTTAAGCCCCAGACCCATCGATTTTGGTCAAAAATTAAAATTTTAAAAGTGCCCCTATTTCTGCTTTAAACTTTAGTTACCATCCCAAAATGAATCCCTGAGATGAAAAAAGTTGATTTCAGAGCATGATTTTTGAACAGGAGCTTTAACGGTTTTGTGGCATATGAGAAATTCCCTAAGCCCCGGACCCATCGATTTTGGTCAAAAATGAAAATTTTAAAAGTGCCCCTATTTCTGCTTTAAACTTTAGTTACCATCCCAAAATGAATCCCTGAGATGAAAAAAGTTGATTTCAGAGCATGATTTTTGAACAGGAGCTTCAACGGTTTTGTGGCATATGAGAAATTCCCTAAGCCCCGGACCCATCGATTTTGGTCAAAAATGAAAATTTTAAAGGTGCCCCTATTTCTGCTTTAAACTTTAGTTACCTTCCCAAAATGAATCCCTGAGATGAAAAAAGTTGATTTCAGAGCATGATTTTTGAACAGGAGCTTCAACGGTTTTGTGGCATATGAGAAATTCCCTAAGCCCCGGACCCATCGATTTTGGTCAAAAATGAAAATGTTAAAAGTGCCCCTATTTCTGCTTTAAACTTTAGTTACCATCCCAAAATGAATCCCTGAGATGAAAAAAGTTGATTTCAGAGCATGATTTTTGAACAGGAGCTTCAACTGTTTTGTGGCATATGAGAAATTCCCTAAGCCCCGGACCCATCGATTTTGGTCAAAAATGAACATTTTAAAGGTGCCCCTATTTCTGCTTTAAACTTTAGTTACCATCCCAAAATGAATCCCTGAGATGAAAAAAGTTGATTTCAGAGCATGATTTTTGAACAGGAGCTTCAACTGTTTTGTGGCATATGAGAAATTCCCTAAGCCCCGAACCCATCGATTTTGGTCAAAAATGAAAATTTTAAAAGTGCCCCTATTTCTGCTTTAAACTTTAGTTACCATCCCACAATGAATCCCTGAGATGAAAAAAGTTGATTTCGGAGCATGATTTTTGAACAGGAGCTTCAACGGTTTTGGGGCATATGAGAAATTCCATAAGCCCCGGACCCATCGATTTTGGTCAAAAATGAAAATTTTAAAAGTGCCCCTATTTCTGCTTTAAACTTTAGTTACCATCCCAAAATGAATCACTGAGATGAAAAAAGTTGATTTCAGAGCATGATTTTTGAACAGGAGCTTCAACGGTTTTGTGGCATATGAGAAATTCCCTAAGCCCCGGACCCATCGATTTTGGTCAAAAATGAAAATGTTAAAAGTGCCCCTATTTCTGCTTTAAACTTTAGTTACCATCCCAAAATGAATCCCTGAGATGAAAAAAGTTGATTTCGGAGCATGATTTTTGAACAGGAGCTTCAACGGATTTGGGGCATATGAGAAATTCCCTAAGCCCCGAACCCATCGATTTTGGTCAAAAATGAAAATTTTAAAAGTGCCCCTATTTCTGCTTTAAACTTTAGTTACCATCCCAAAATGAATCCCTGAGATGAAAAAAGTTGATTTCGGAGCATGATTTTTGAACAGGAGCTTCAACGGTTTTGGGGCATATGAGAAATTCCCTAAGCCCCGGACCCATCGATTTTGGTCAAAAATGAAAATTTTAAAAGTGCCCCTATTTCTGCTTTAAACTTTAGTTACCATCCCAAAATGAATCCCTGAGATGAAAAAAGTTGATTTCGGAGCATGATTTTTGAACAGGAGCTTCAACGGTTTTGTGGCATATGAGAAATTCCCTAAGCCCTGGACCCATCGATTTTGGTCAAAAATGAAAATTTTAAAAGTGCCCCTATTTCTGCTTTAAACTTTAGTTACCATCCCAAAATGAATCCCTGAGATGAAAAAAGTTGATTTTGGAGCATGATTTTTGAACAGGAGCTTCAACAGTTTTGCGGCATATGAGAAATCCCTAAGCCCCGGACCCATCGATTTTAGTCAAAAATGAAAATTTTAAAAGTGCCCCTATTTCTGCTTTAAACTTTAGTTACCATCCCAAAATGAATCCCTGAGATGAAAAAAGTTGATTTCGGAGCATGATTTTTGAACAGGAGCTTCAACGGTTTTGTGGCATATGAGAAATTCCCTAAGCCCCGGACCCATCGATATTGGTCAAAAATGAAAATTTTAAAGGTGCCCCTATTTCTGCTTTAAACTTTAGTTACCATCCCAAAATGAATCCCTGAGATGAAAAAAGTTGATTTTGGAGCATGATTTTTGAACAGGAGCTTCAACAGTTTTGCGGCATATGAGAAATCCCTAAGCCCCGGACCCATCGATTTTAGTCAAAAATGAAAATTTTAAAAGTGCCCCTATTTCTGCTTTAAACTTTAGTTACCATCCCAAAATGAATCCCTGAGATGAAAAAAGTTGATTTCGGAGCATGATTTTTGAACAGGAGCTTCAACGGTTTTGTGGCATATGAGAAATTCCCTAAGCCCCGGACCCATCGATATTGGTCAAAAATGAAAATTTTAAAAGTGCCCCTATTTCTGCTTTAAACTTTAGTTACCATCCCAAAATGAATCCCTGAGATGAAAAAAGTTGATTTCGGAGCATGATTTTTGAACAGGAGCTTCAACGGATTTGGGGCATATGAGAAATTCCCTAAGCCCCGGACCCATCGATTTTGGTCAAAACTGAAAATTTTAAAAGTGCCCCTATTTCTGCTTTAAACTTTAGTTACCATCCCAAAATGAATCCCTGAGATGAAAAAAGTTGATTTCGGAGCATGATTTTTGAACAGGAGCTTCAACGGATTTGGGGCATATGAGAAATTCCCTAAGCCCCGGACCCATCGATTTTGGTCAAAAATGAACATTTTAAAGGTGCCCCTATTTCTGCTTTAAACTTTAGTTACCATCCCAAAATGAATCCCTGAGATGAAAAAAGTTGATTTCAGAGCATGATTTTTGAACAGGAGCTTCAACAGTTTTGTGGCATATGAGAAATTCCCTAAGCCCCGGACCCATCGATTTTGGTCAAAAAAGAAAATTTTAAAAGTGCCCCTATTTCTGCTTTAAACTTTAGTTACCATCCCAAAATGAATCCCTGAGATGAAAAAAGTTGATTTCGGAGCATGATTTTTGAACAGGAGCTTCAACGGTTTTGGGGCATATGAGAAATTCCCTAAGCCCCGGACCCATCGATTTTGGTCAAAAATGAAAATTTTAAAAGTGCCCCTATTTCTGCTTTAAACTTTAGTTACCATCCCACAATGAATCCCTGAGATGAAAAAAGTTGATTTCGGAGCATGATTTTTTAACAGGAGCTTCAACGGTTTTGGGGCATATGAGAAATTCCATAAGCCCCGGACCCATCGATTTTGGTCAAAAATGAAAATTTTAAAAGTGCCCCTATTTCTGCTTTAAACTTTAGTTACCATCCCAAAATGAATCCCTGAGATGAAAAAAGTTGATTTCAGAGCATGATTTTTTAACAGGAGCTTCAACGGTTTTGTGGCTTATGAGAAATTCCCTAAGCCCCGGACCCATCAATTTTGGTCAAAAATGAAAATGTTAAAAGTGCCCCTATTTCTGCTTTAAACTTTAGTTACCATCCCAAAATGAATCCCTGAGATGAAAAAAGTTGATTTCGGAGCATGATTTTTGAACAGGAGCTTCAACGGTTTTGTGGCATATGAGAAATTCCCTAAGCCCCGGACCCATCGATTTTGGTCAAAAATGAAAATTTTAAAAGTGCCCCTATTTCTGCTTTAAACTTTAGTTACCATCCCAAAATGAATCCCTGAGATGAAAAAAGTTGATTTTGGAGCATGATTTTTGAACAGGAGCTTCAACGGATTTGGGGCATATGAGAAATTCCCTAAGCCCCGGACCCATCGATTTTGGTCAAAAATGAAAATTTTAAAAGTTCCCCTATTTCTGCTTTAAACTTTAGTTACCTTCCCAAAATGAATCCCTGAGATGAAAAAAGTTGATTTCAGAGCATGATTTTTGAACAGGAGCTTCAACGGTTTTGTGGCATATGAGAAATTCCCTAAGCCCCGGACCCATCGATTTTGGTCAAAAATGAAAATGTTAAAAGTGCCCCTATTTCTGCTTTAAACTTTAGTTACCATCCCAAAATGAATCCCTGAGATGAAAAAAGTTGATTTCAGAGCATGATTTTTGAACAGGAGCTTCAACTGTTTTGTGGCATATGAGAAATTCCCTAAGCCCCGGACCCATCGATTTTGGTCAAAAATGAACATTTTAAAGGTGCCCCTATTTCTGCTTTAAACTTTAGTTACCATCCCAAAATGAATCCCTGAGATGAAAAAAGTTGATTTCAGAGCATGATTTTTGAACAGGAGCTTCAACTGTTTTGTGGCATATGAGAAATTCCCTAAGCCCCGAACCCATCGATTTTGGTCAAAAATGAAAATTTTAAAAGTGCCCCTATTTCTGCTTTAAACTTTAGTTACCATCCCACAATGAATCCCTGAGATGAAAAAAGTTGATTTCGGAGCATGATTTTTGAACAGGAGCTTCAACGGTTTTGGGGCATATGAGAAATTCCATAAGCCCCGGACCCATCGATTTTGGTCAAAAATGAAAATTTTAAAAGTGCCCCTATTTCTGCTTTAAACTTTAGTTACCATCCCAAAATGAATCACTGAGATGAAAAAAGTTGATTTCAGAGCATGATTTTTGAACAGGAGCTTCAACGGTTTTGTGGCATATGAGAAATTCCCTAAGCCCCGGACCCATCGATTTTGGTCAAAAATGAAAATTTTAAAAGTGCCCCTATTTCTGCTTTAAACTTTAGTTACCATCCCAAAATGAATCCCTGAGATGAAAAAAGTTGATTTTGGAGCATGATTTTTGAACAGGAGCTTCAACGGATTTGGGGCATATGAGAAATTCCCTAAGCCCCGGACCCATCGATTTTGGTCAAAAATGAAAATTTTAAAAGTGCCCCTATTTCTGCTTTAAACTTTAGTTACCATCCCAAAATGAATCCCTGAGATGAAAAAAGTTGATTTTGGAGCATGATTTTTGAACAGGAGCTTCAACGGATTTGGGGCATATGAGAAATTCCCTAAGCCCCGGACCCATCGATTTTGGTCAAAAATGAAAATTTTAAAAGTTCCCCTATTTCTGCTTTAAACTTTAGTTACCATCCCAAAATGAATCCCTAAGATGAAAAAAGTTGATTTCGGAGCATGATTTTTGAACAGGAGCTTCAACAGATTTGGGGCATATGAGAAATTCCTTAAGCCCCAGACCCATCGATTTTGGTCAAAAATTAAAATTTTAAAAGTGCCCCTATTTCTGCTTTAAACTTTAGTTACCATCCCAAAATGAATCCCTGAGATGAAAAAAGTTGATTTCGGAGCATGATTTTTGAACAGGAGCTTCAACGGTTTTGGGGCATATGAGAAATTCCCTAAGCCCCGGACCCATCGATTTTGGTCAAAAATGAAAATTTTAAAAGTGCCCCTATTTCTGCTTTAAACTTTAGTTACCATCCCAAAATGAATCCCTGAGATGAAAAAAGTTGATTTCGGAGCATGATTTTTGAACAGGAGCTTCAACGGTTTTGTGGCATATGAGAAATTCCCTAAGCCCTGGACCCATCGATTTTGGTCAAAAATGAAAATTTTAAAAGTGCCCCTATTTCTGCTTTAAACTTTAGTTACCATCCCAAAATGAATCCCTGAGATGAAAAAAGTTGATTTTGGAGCATGATTTTTGAACAGGAGCTTCAACAGTTTTGCGGCATATGAGAAATCCCTAAGCCCCGGACCCATCGATTTTAGTCAAAAATGAAAATTTTAAAAGTGCCCCTATTTCTGCTTTAAACTTTAGTTACCATCCCAAAATGAATCCCTGAGATGAAAAAAGTTGATTTCGGAGCATGATTTTTGAACAGGAGCTTCAACGGTTTTGTGGCATATGAGAAATTCCCTAAGCCCCGGACCCATCGATATTGGTCAAAAATGAAAATTTTAAAGGTGCCCCTATTTCTGCTTTAAACTTTAGTTACCATCCCAAAATGAATCCCTGAGATGAAAAAAGTTGATTTTGGAGCATGATTTTTGAACAGGAGCTTCAACAGTTTTGCGGCATATGAGAAATCCCTAAGCCCCGGACCCATCGATTTTAGTCAAAAATGAAAATTTTAAAAGTGCCCCTATTTCTGCTTTAAACTTTAGTTACCATCCCAAAATGAATCCCTGAGATGAAAAAAGTTGATTTCGGAGCATGATTTTTGAACAGGAGCTTCAACGGTTTTGTGGCATATGAGAAATTCCCTAAGCCCCGGACCCATCGATATTGGTCAAAAATGAAAATTTTAAAAGTGCCCCTATTTCTGCTTTAAACTTTAGTTACCATCCCAAAATGAATCCCTGAGATGAAAAAAGTTGATTTCGGAGCATGATTTTTGAACAGGAGCTTCAACGGATTTGGGGCATATGAGAAATTCCCTAAGCCCCGGACCCATCGATTTTGGTCAAAACTGAAAATTTTAAAAGTGCCCCTATTTCTGCTTTAAACTTTAGTTACCATCCCAAAATGAATCCCTGAGATGAAAAAAGTTGATTTCGGAGCATGATTTTTGAACAGGAGCTTCAACGGATTTGGGGCATATGAGAAATTCCCTAAGCCCCGGACCCATCGATTTTGGTCAAAAATGAACATTTTAAAGGTGCCCCTATTTCTGCTTTAAACTTTAGTTACCATCCCAAAATGAATCCCTGAGATGAAAAAAGTTGATTTCAGAGCATGATTTTTGAACAGGAGCTTCAACTGTTTTGTGGCATATGAGAAATTCCCTAAGCCCCGGACCCATCGATTTTGGTCAAAAAAGAAAATTTTAAAAGTGCCCCTATTTCTGCTTTAAACTTTAGTTACCATCCCAAAATGAATCCCTGAGATGAAAAAAGTTGATTTCGGAGCATGATTTTTGAACAGGAGCTTCAACGGTTTTGGGGCATATGAGAAATTCCCTAAGCCCCGGACCCATCGATTTTGGTCAAAAATGAAAATTTTAAAAGTGCCCCTATTTCTGCTTTAAACTTTAGTTACCATCCCACAATGAATCCCTGAGATGAAAAAAGTTGATTTCGGAGCATGATTTTTTAACAGGAGCTTCAACGGTTTTGGGGCATATGAGAAATTCCATAAGCCCCGGACCCATCGATTTTGGTCAAAAATGAAAATTTTAAAAGTGCCCCTATTTCTGCTTTAAACTTTAGTTACCATCCCAAAATGAATCCCTGAGATGAAAAAAGTTGATTTCAGAGCATGATTTTTTAACAGGAGCTTCAACGGTTTTGTGGCTTATGAGAAATTCCCTAAGCCCCGGACCCATCAATTTTGGTCAAAAATGAAAATGTTAAAAGTGCCCCTATTTCTGCTTTAAACTTTAGTTACCATCCCAAAATGAATCCCTGAGATGAAAAAAGTTGATTTCGGAGCATGATTTTTGAACAGGAGCTTCAACGGTTTTGTGGCATATGAGAAATTCCCTAAGCCCCGGACCCATCGATTTTGGTCAAAAATGAAAATTTTAAAAGTGCCCCTATTTCTGCTTTAAACTTTAGTTACCATCCCAAAATGAATCCCTGAGATGAAAAAAGTTGATTTCAGAGCATGATTTTTGAACAGGAGCTTCAACTGTTTTGTGGCATATGAGAAATTCCCTAAGCCCCGAACCCATCGATTTTGGTCAAAAATGAAAATTTTAAAAGTGCCCCTATTTCTGCTTTAAACTTTAGTTACCATCCCACAATGAATCCCTGAGATGAAAAAAGTTGATTTCGGAGCATGATTTTTGAACAGGAGCTTCAACGGTTTTGGGGCATATGAGAAATTCCATAAGCCCCGGACCCATCGATTTTGGTCAAAAATGAAAATTTTAAAAGTGCCCCTATTTCTGCTTTAAACTTTAGTTACCATCCCAAAATGAATCACTGAGATGAAAAAAGTTGATTTCAGAGCATGATTTTTGAACAGGAGCTTCAACGGTTTTGTGGCATATGAGAAATTCCCTAAGCCCCGGACCCATCGATTTTGGTCAAAAATGAAAATTTTAAAAGTGCCCCTATTTCTGCTTTAAACTTTAGTTACCATCCCAAAATGAATCCCTGAGATGAAAAAAGTTGATTTTGGAGCATGATTTTTGAACAGGAGCTTCAACGGATTTGGGGCATATGAGAAATTCCCTAAGCCCCGGACCCATCGATTTTGGTCAAAAATGAAAATTTTAAAAGTGCCCCTATTTCTGCTTTAAACTTTAGTTACCATCCCAAAATGAATCCCTGAGATGAAAAAAGTTGATTTTGGAGCATGATTTTTGAACAGGAGCTTCAACGGATTTGGGGCATATGAGAAATTCCCTAAGCCCCGGACCCATCGATTTTGGTCAAAAATGAAAATTTTAAAAGTTCCCCTATTTCTGCTTTAAACTTTAGTTACCATCCCAAAATGAATCCCTAAGATGAAAAAAGTTGATTTCGGAGCATGATTTTTGAACAGGAGCTTCAACAGATTTGGGGCATATGAGAAATTCCTTAAGCCCCAGACCCATCGATTTTGGTCAAAAATTAAAATTTTAAAAGTGCCCCTATTTCTGCTTTAAACTTTAGTTACCATCCCAAAATGAATCCCTGAGATGAAAAAAGTTGATTTCAGAGCATGATTTTTGAACAGGAGCTTTAACGGTTTTGTGGCATATGAGAAATTCCCTAAGCCCCGGACCCATCGATTTTGGTCAAAAATGAAAATTTTAAAAGTGCCCCTATTTCTGCTTTAAACTTTAGTTACCATCCCAAAATGAATCCCTGAGATGAAAAAAGTTGATTTCAGAGCATGATTTTTGAACAGGAGCTTCAACGGTTTTGTGGCATATGAGAAATTCCCTAAGCCCCGGACCCATCGATTTTGGTCAAAAATGAAAATTTTAAAGGTGCCCCTATTTCTGCTTTAAACTTTAGTTACCTTCCCAAAATGAATCCCTGAGATGAAAAAAGTTGATTTCAGAGCATGATTTTTGAACAGGAGCTTCAACGGTTTTGTGGCATATGAGAAATTCCCTAAGCCCCGGACCCATCGATTTTGGTCAAAAATGAAAATGTTAAAAGTGCCCCTATTTCTGCTTTAAACTTTAGTTACCATCCCAAAATGAATCCCTGAGATGAAAAAAGTTGATTTCAGAGCATGATTTTTGAACAGGAGCTTCAACTGTTTTGTGGCATATGAGAAATTCCCTAAGCCCCGGACCCATCGATTTTGGTCAAAAATGAACATTTTAAAGGTGCCCCTATTTCTGCTTTAAACTTTAGTTACCATCCCAAAATGAATCCCTGAGATGAAAAAAGTTGATTTCAGAGCATGATTTTTGAACAGGAGCTTCAACTGTTTTGTGGCATATGAGAAATTCCCTAAGCCCCGGACCCATCGATTTTGGTCAAAAAAGAAAATTTTAAAAGTGCCCCTATTTCTGCTTTAAACTTTAGTTACCATCCCAAAATGAATCCCTGAGATGAAAAAAGTTGATTTCGGAGCATGATTTTTGAACAGGAGCTTCAACGGTTTTGGGGCATATGAGAAATTCCCTAAGCCCCGGACCCATCGATTTTGGTCAAAAATTAAAATTTTAAAAGTGCCCCTATTTCTGCTTTAAACTTTAGTTACCATCCCACAATGAATCCCTGAGATGAAAAAAGTTGATTTCGGAGCATGATTTTTTAACAGGAGCTTCAACGGTTTTGGGGCATATGAGAAATTCCATAAGCCCCGGACCCATCGATTTTGGTCAAAAATGAAAATTTTAAAAGTGCCCCTATTTCTGCTTTAAACTTTAGTTACCATCCCAAAATGAATCCCTGAGATGAAAAAAGTTGATTTCAGAGCATGATTTTTTAACAGGAGCTTCAACGGTTTTGTGGCTTATGAGAAATTCCCTAAGCCCCGGACCCATCAATTTTGGTCAAAAATGAAAATGTTAAAAGTGCCCCTATTTCTGCTTTAAACTTTAGTTACCATCCCAAAATGAATCCCTGAGATGAAAAAAGTTGATTTCGGAGCATGATTTTTGAACAGGAGCTTCAACGGTTTTGTGGCATATGAGAAATTCCCTAAGCCCCGGACCCATCGATTTTGGTCAAAAATGAAAATTTTAAAAGTGCCCCTATTTCTGCTTTAAACTTTAGTTACCATCCCAAAATGAATCCCTGAGATGAAAAAAGTTGATTTTGGAGCATGATTTTTGAACAGGAGCTTCAACGGATTTGGGGCATATGAGAAATTCCCTAAGCCCCGGACCCATCGATTTTGGTCAAAAATGAAAATTTTAAAAGTTCCCCTATTTCTGCTTTAAACTTTAGTTACCATCCCAAAATGAATCCCTAAGATGAAAAAAGTTGATTTCGGAGCATGATTTTTGAACAGGAGCTTCAACAGTTTTGGGGCATATGAGAAATTCCTTAAGCCCCAGACCCATCGATTTTGGTCAAAAATTAAAATTTTAAAAGTGCCCCTATTTCTGCTTTAAACTTTAGTTACCATCCCAAAATGAATCCCTGAGATGAAAAAAGTTGATTTCAGAGCATGATTTTTGAACAGGAGCTTTAACGGTTTTGTGGCATATGAGAAATTCCCTAAGCCCCGGACCCATCGATTTTGGTCAAAAATGAAAATTTTAAAAGTGCCCCTATTTCTGCTTTAAACTTTAGTTACCATCCCAAAATGAATCCCTGAGATGAAAAAAGTTGATTTCAGAGCATGATTTTTGAACAGGAGCTTCAACGGTTTTGTGGCATATGAGAAATTCCCTAAGCCCCGGACCCATCGATTTTGGTCAAAAATGAAAATTTTAAAGGTGCCCCTATTTCTGCTTTAAACTTTAGTTACCTTCCCAAAATGAATCCCTGAGATGAAAAAAGTTGATTTCAGAGCATGATTTTTGAACAGGAGCTTCAACGGTTTTGTGGCATATGAGAAATTCCCTAAGCCCCGGACCCATCGATTTTGGTCAAAAATGAAAATGTTAAAAGTGCCCCTATTTCTGCTTTAAACTTTAGTTACCATCCCAAAATGAATCCCTGAGATGAAAAAAGTTGATTTCAGAGCATGATTTTTGAACAGGAGCTTCAACTGTTTTGTGGCATATGAGAAATTCCCTAAGCCCCGGACCCATCGATTTTGGTCAAAAATGAACATTTTAAAGGTGCCCCTATTTCTGCTTTAAACTTTAGTTACCATCCCAAAATGAATCCCTGAGATGAAAAAAGTTGATTTCAGAGCATGATTTTTGAACAGGAGCTTCAACTGTTTTGTGGCATATGAGAAATTCCCTAAGCCCCGAACCCATCGATTTTGGTCAAAAATGAAAATTTTAAAAGTGCCCCTATTTCTGCTTTAAACTTTAGTTACCATCCCACAATGAATCCCTGAGATGAAAAAAGTTGATTTCGGAGCATGATTTTTGAACAGGAGCTTCAACGGTTTTGGGGCATATGAGAAATTCCATAAGCCCCGGACCCATCGATTTTGGTCAAAAATGAAAATGTTAAAAGTGCCCCTATTTCTGCTTTAAACTTTAGTTACCATCCCAAAATGAATCCCTGAGATGAAAAAAGTTTATTTCGGAGCATGATTTTTGAACAGGAGCTTCAACGGTTTTGTGGCATATGAGAAATTCCCTAAGCCCCGGACCCATCGATTTTGGTCAAAAATGAAAATTTTAAAAGTGCCCCTATTTCTGCTTTAAACTTTAGTTACCATCCCAAAATGAATCCCTGAGATGAAAAAAGTTGATTTTGGAGCATGATTTTTGAACAGGAGCTTCAACGGATTTGGGGCATATGAGAAATTCCCTAAGCCCCGGACCCATCGATTTTGGTCAAAAATGAAAATTTTAAAAGTGCCCCTATTTCTGCTTTAAACTTTAGTTACCATCCCAAAATGAATCCCTGAGATGAAAAAAGTTGATTTTGGAGCATGATTTTTGAACAGGAGCTTCAACGGATTTGGGGCATATGAGAAATTCCCTAAGCCCCGGACCCATCGATTTTGGTCAAAAATGAAAATTTTAAAAGTTCCCCTATTTCTGCTTTAAACTTTAGTTACCATCCCAAAATGAATCCCTAAGATGAAAAAAGTTGATTTCGGAGCATGATTTTTGAACAGGAGCTTCAACAGTTTTGGGGCATATGAGAAATTCCTTAAGCCCCAGACCCATCGATTTTGGTCAAAAATTAAAATTTTAAAAGTGCCCCTATTTCTGCTTTAAACTTTAGTTACCGTCCCAAAATGAATCCCTGAGATGAAAAAAGTTGATTTCAGAGCATGATTTTTGAACAGGAGCTTTAACGGTTTTGTGGCATATGAGAAATTCCCTAAGCCCCGGACCCATCGATTTTGGTCAAAAATGAAAATTTTAAAAGTGCCCCTATTTCTGCTTTAAACTTTAGTTACCATCCCAAAATGAATCCCTGAGATGAAAAAAGTTGATTTCAGAGCATGATTTTTGAACAGGAGCTTCAACGGTTTTGTGGCATATGAGAAATTCCCTAAGCCCCGGACCCATCGATTTTGGTCAAAAATGAAAATTTTAAAGGTGCCCCTATTTCTGCTTTAAACTTTAGTTACCTTCCCAAAATGAATCCCTGAGATGAAAAAAGTTGATTTCAGAGCATGATTTTTGAACAGGAGCTTCAACGGTTTTGTGGCATATGAGAAATTCCCTAAGCCCCGGACCCATCGATTTTGGTCAAAAATGAAAATGTTAAAAGTGCCCCTATTTCTGCTTTAAACTTTAGTTACCATCCCAAAATGAATCCCTGAGATGAAAAAAGTTGATTTCAGAGCATGATTTTTGAACAGGAGCTTCAACTGTTTTGTGGCATATGAGAAATTCCCTAAGCCCCGAACCCATCGATTTTGGTCAAAAATGAAAATTTTAAAAGTGCCCCTATTTCTGCTTTAAACTTTAGTTACCATCCCACAATGAATCCCTGAGATGAAAAAAGTTGATTTCGGAGCATGATTTTTGAACAGGAGCTTCAACGGTTTTGGGGCATATGAGAAATTCCATAAGCCCCGGACCCATCGATTTTGGTCAAAAATGAAAATTTTAAAAGTGCCCCTATTTCTGCTTTAAACTTTAGTTACCATCCCAAAATGAATCACTGAGATGAAAAAAGTTGATTTCAGAGCATGATTTTTGAACAGGAGCTTCAACGGTTTTGTGGCATATGAGAAATTCCCTAAGCCCCGGACCCATCGATTTTGGTCAAAAATGAAAATGTTAAAAGTGCCCCTATTTCTGCTTTAAACTTTAGTTACCATCCCAAAATGAATCCCTGAGATGAAAAAAGTTTATTTCGGAGCATGATTTTTGAACAGGAGCTTCAACGGATTTGGGGCATATGAGAAATTCCCTAAGCCCCGGACCCATCGATTTTGGTCAAAAATGAAAATTTTAAAAGTTCCCCTATTTCTGCTTTAAACTTTAGTTACCATCCCAAAATGAATCCCTGAGATGAAAAAAGTTGATTTCGGAGCATGATTTTTGAACAGGAGCTTCAACGGATTTGGGGCATATGAGAAATTCCCTAAGCCCCGGACCCATCGATTTTGGTCAAAAATGAAAATTTTAACAGTGCCCCTATTTCTGCTTTAAACTTTAGTTACCATCCCAAAATGAATCCCTGAGATGAAAAAAGTTGACTTCGGAGCATGATTTTTGAACAGGAGCTTCAACGGTTTTGTGGCATATGAGAAATTCCCTAAGCCCCGGACCCATCGATTTTGGTCAAAAATGAAAATTTTAAAGGTGCCCCTATTTCTGCTTTAAACTTTAGTTACCATCCCAAAATGAATCCCTGAGATGAAAAAAGTTGACTTCGGAGCATGATTTTTGAACAGGAGCTTCAACGGTTTTGTGGCATATGAGAAATTCCCTAAGCCCCCGGACCCATCGATTTTGGTCAAAAATGAAAATTTTAAAAGTGCCCCTATTTCTGCTTTAAACTTTAGTTACCATCCCAAAATGAATCCCTGAGATGAAAAAAGTTGATTTTGGAGCATGATTTTTGAACAGGAGCTTCAACGGATTTGGGGCATATGAGAAATTCCCTAAGCCCCGGACCCATCGATTTTGGTCAAAAATGAAAATTTTAAAAGTGCCCCTATTTCTGCTTTAAACTTTAGTTACCATCCCAAAATGAATCCCTGAGATGAAAAAAGTTGATTTCGGAGCATGATTTTTGAACAGGAGCTTCAACGGTTTTGTGGCATATGAGAAATTCCCTAAGCCCCGGACCCATCGATTTTGGTCAAAAATGAAAATGTTAAAAGTGCCCCTATTTCTGCTTTAAACTTTAGTTACCATCCCAAAATGAATCCCTGAGATGAAAAAAGTTGATTTCGGAGCATGATTTTTGAACAGGAGCTTCAACGGTTTTGTGGCATATGAGAAATTCCCTAAGCCCCGGACCCATCGATTTTGGTCAAAAATGAAAATTTTAAAAGTGCCCCTATTTCTGCTTTAAACTTTAGTTACCATCCCAAAATAATTCCCTGAGATGAAAAAAGTTGATTTCGGAGCATGATTTTTGAACAGGAGCTTCAACGGATTTGGGGCATATGAGAAATTCCCTAAGCCCCGAACCCATCGATTCTGGTCAAAAATGAAAATTTTAAAAGTGCCCCTATTTCTGCTTTAAACTTTAGTTACCATCCCAAAATGAATCCCTGAGATGAAAAAAGTTGATTTCGGAGCATGATTTTTGAACAGGAGCTTCAACGGTTTTGGGGCATATGAGAAATTCCATAAGCCCCGGACCCATCGATTTTGGTCAAAAATGAAAATTTTAAAAGTGCCCCTATTTCTGCTTTAAACTTTAGTTACCATCCCAAAATGAATCCCTGAGATGAAAAAAGTTGATTTCAGAGCATGATTTTTGAACAGGAGCTTCAACGGTTTTGTGGCATATGAGAAATTCCCTAAGCCCCGGACCCATCGATTTTGGTCAAAAATGAAAATTTTAAAAGTGCCCCTATTTCTGCTTTAAACTTTAGTTACCATCCCAAAATGAATCCCTGAGATGAAAAAAGTTGATTTCAGAGCATGATTTTTGAACAGGAGCTTCAACGGTTTTGTGGCATATGAGAAATTCCCTAAGCCCCGGACCCATCGATTTTGGTCAAAAATGAAAATGTTAAAAGTGCCCCTATTTCTGCTTTAAACTTTAGTTACCATCCCAAAATGAATCCCTGAGATGAAAAAAGTTGATTTCAGAGCATGATTTTTGAACAGGAGCTTCAACTGTTTTGTGGCATATGAGAAATTCCCTAAGCCCCGGACCCATCGATTTTGGTCAAAAATGAACATTTTAAAGGTGCCCCTATTTCTGCTTTAAACTTTAGTTACCATCCCAAAATGAATCCCTGAGATGAAAAAAGTTGATTTCAGAGCATGATTTTTGAACAGGAGCTTCAACTGTTTTGTGGCATATGAGAAATTCCCTAAGCCCCGGACCCATCGATTTTGGTCAAAAATGAAAATTTTAAAAGTGCCCCTATTTCTGCTTTAAACTTTAGTTACCATCCCAAAATGAATCCCTGAGATGAAAAAAGTTGATTTCGGAGCATGATTTTTGAACAGGAGCTTCAACGGTTTTGTGGCATATGAGAAATTCCCTAAGCCCCGGACCCATCGATTTTGGTCAAAAATGAAAATTTTAAAAGTGCCCCTATTTCTGCTTTAAACTTTAGTTACCATCCCACAATGAATCCCTGAGATGAAAAAAGTTGATTTCGGAGCATGATTTTTGAACAGGAGCTTCAACGGTTTTGGGGCATATGAGAAATTCCATAAGCCCCGGACCCATCGATTTTGGTCAAAAATGAAAATTTTAAAAGTGCCCCTATTTCTGCTTTAAACTTTAGTTACCATCCCAAAATGAATCACTGAGATGAAAAAAGTTGATTTCAGAGCATGATTTTTGAACAGGAGCTTCAACGGTTTTGTGGCATATGAGAAATTCCCTAAGCCCCGGACCCATCGATTTTGGTCAAAAATGAAAATGTTAAAAGTGCCCCTATTTCTGCTTTAAACTTTAGTTACCATCCCAAAATGAATCCCTGAGATGAAAAAAGTTGATTTCGGAGCATGATTTTTGAACAGGAGCTTCAACGGTTTTGTGGCATATGAGAAATTCCCTAAGCCCCGGACCCATCGATTTTGGTCAAAAATGAAAATTTTAAAAGTGCCCCTATTTCTGCTTTAAACTTTAGTTACCATCCCAAAATGAATCCCTGAGATGAAAAAAGTTGATTTTGGAGCATGATTTTTGAACAGGAGCTTCAACGGATTTGGGGCATATGAGAAATTCCCTTAAGCCCCGGACCCATCGATTTTGGTCAAAAATGAAAATTTTAAAGGTGCCCCTATTTCTGCTTTAAACTTTAGTTACCATCCCAAAATGAATCCCTGAGATGAAAAAAGTTGACTTCGGAGCATGATTTTTGAACAGGAGCTTCAACGGTTTTGTGGCATATGAGAAATTCCCTAAGCCCCGGACCCATCGATTTTGGTCAAAAATGAAAATTTTAAAAGTGCCCCTATTTCTGCTTTAAACTTTAGTTACCATCCCAAAATGAATCCCTGAGATGAAAAAAGTTGATTTCGGAGCATGATTTTTGAACAGGAGCTTCAACGGTTTTGTGGCATATGAGAAATTCCCTAAGCCCCGGACCCATCGATTTTGGTCAAAAATGAAAATGTTAAAAGTGCCCCTATTTCTGCTTTAAACTTTAGTTACCATCCCAAAATGAATCCCTGAGATGAAAAAAGTTGATTTCGGAGCATGATATTTGAACAGGAGCTTCAACGGTTTTGTGGCATATGAGAAATTCCCTAAGCCCCGGACCCATCGATTTTGGTCAAAAATGAAAATTTTAAAAGTGCCCCTATTTCTGCTTTAAACTTTAGTTACCATCCCAAAATAATTCCCTGAGATGAAAAAAGTTGATTTCGGAGCATGATTTTTGAACAGGAGCTTCAACGGATTTGGGGCATATGAGAAATTCCCTAAGCCCCGAACCCATCGATTCTGGTCAAAAATGAAAATTTTAAAAGTGCCCCTATTTCTGCTTTAAACTTTAGTTACCATCCCAAAATGAATCCCTGAGATGAAAAAAGTTGATTTCGGAGCATGATTTTTGAACAGGAGCTTCAACGGTTTTGGGGCATATGAGAAATTCCATAAGCCCCGGACCCATCGATTTTGGTCAAAAATGAAAATTTTAAAAGTGCCCCTATTTCTGCTTTAAACTTTAGTTACCATCCCAAAATGAATCCCTGAGATGAAAAAAGTTGATTTCAGAGCATGATTTTTGAACAGGAGCTTCAACGGTTTTGTGGCATATGAGAAATTCCCTAAGCCCCGGACCCATCGATTTTGGTCAAAAATGAAAATTTTAAAAGTGCCCCTATTTCTGCTTTAAACTTTAGTTACCATCCCAAAATGAATCCCTGAGATGAAAAAAGTTGATTTTGGAGCATGATTTTTGAACAGGAGCTTCAACGGATTTGGGGCATATGAGAAATTCCCTAAGCCCCGGACCCATTGATTTTGGTCAAAAATGAAAATTTTAAAAGTGCCCCTATTTCTGCTTTAAACTTTAGTTACCATCCCAAAATGAATCCCTGAGATGAAAAAAGTTGATTTCGGAGCATGATTTTTGAACAGGAGCTTCAACGGTTTTGGGGCATATGAGAAATTCCCTAAGCCCCGGACTCATCGATTTTGGTCAAAAATGAAAATTTTAAAAGTGCCCCTATTTCTGCTTTAAACTTTAGTTACCATCCCAAAATGAATCCCTGAGATGAAAAAAGTTGATTTCGGAGCATGATTTTTGAACAGGAGCTTCAATGGTTTTGTGGCATATGAGAAATTCCCTAAGCCCCGGACCCATCGATTTTGGTCAAAAATGAAAATTTTAAAAGTGCCCCTATTTCTGCTTTAAACTTTAGTTACCATCCCAAAATGAATCCCTGAGATGAAAAAAGTTGATTTCGGAGCATGATTTTTGAACAGGAGCTTCAACGGATTTGGGGCATATGAGAAATTCCCTAAGCCCCGGACCCATCGATTTTGGTCAAAAATGAAAATTTTAACAGTGCCCCTATTTCTGCTTTAAACTTTAGTTACCATCCCAAAATGAATCCCTGAGATGAAAAAAGTTGATTTCGGAGCATGATTTTTGAATAGGAGCTTCAACGGTTTTGTGGCATATGAGAAATTCCCTAAGCCCCGGACCCATCGATTTTGGTCAAAAATGAAAATTTTAAAAGTGCCCCTATTTCTGCTTTAAACTTTAGTTACCATCCCAAAATGAATCCCTGAGATGAAAAAAGTTGATTTCAGAGCATGATTTTTGAACAGGAGCTTCAACGGTTTTGTGGCATATGAGAAATTCCCTAAGCCCCGGACCCATCGATTTTGGTCAAAAATGAAAATTTTAAAAGTGCCCCTATTTCTGCTTTAAGCTTTAGTTACCATCCCAAAATGAATCCCTGAGATGAAAAAAGTTGATTTCAGAGCATGATTTTTGAACAGGAGCTTCAACGGTTTTGTGGCATATGAGAAATTCCCTAAGCCCCGGACCCATCGATTTTGGTCAAAAATGAAAATTTTAAAAGTGCCCCTATTTCTGCTTTAAACTTTAGTTACCATCCCAAAATGAATCCCTGAGATGAAAAAAGTTGATTTTGGAGCATGATTTTTGAACAGGAGCTTCAACGGATTTGGGGCATATGAGAAATTCCCTAAGCCCCGGACCCATCGATTTTGGTCAAAAATGAAAATTTTAAAAGTGCCCCTATTTCTGCTTTAAACTTTAGTTACCATCCCAAAATGAATCCCTGAGATGAAAAAAGTTGATTTCGGAGCATGATTTTTGAACAGGAGCTTCAACGGTTTTGGGGCATATGAGAAATTCCCTAAGCCCCGGACCCATCGATTTTGGTCAAAAATGAAAATTTTAAAAGTGCCCCTATTTCTGCTTTAAACTTTAGTTACCATCCCAAAATGAATCCCTGAGATGAAAAAAGTTGATTTCGGAGCATGATTTTTGAACAGGAGCTTCAACGGTTTTGGGGCATATGAGAAATTCCCTAAGCCCCGGACTCATCGATTTTGGTCAAAAATGAAAATTTTAAAAGTGCCCCTATTTCTGCTTTAAACTTTAGTTACCATCCCAAAATGAATCCCTGAGATGAAAAAAGTTGATTTCGGAGCATGATTTTTGAACAGGAGCTTCAACGGATTTGGGGCATATGAGAAATTCCCTAAGCCCCGGACCCATCGATTTTGGTCAAAAATGAAAATTTTAACAGTGCCCCTATTTCTGCTTTAAACTTTAGTTACCATCCCAAAATGAATCCCTGAGATGAAAAAAGTTGATTTCGGAGCATGATTTTTGAACAGGAGCTTCAACGGTTTTGTGGCATATGAGAAATTCCCTAAGCCCCGGACCCATCGATTTTGGTCAAAAATGAAAATTTTAAAAGTGCCCCTATTTCTGCTTTAAACTTTAGTTACCATCCCAAAATGAATCCCTGAGATGAAAAAAGTTGCTTTCGGAGCATGATTTTTGAACAGGAGCTTCAACGGATTTGGGGCATATGAGAAATTCCCTAAGCCCCGGACCCATCGATTTTGGTCAAAAATGAAAATTTTAAAAGTGCCCCTATTTCTGCTTTAAACTTTAGTTACCATCCCAAAATGAATCCCTGAGATGAAAAAAGTTGATTTCGGAGCATGATTTTTGAACAGGAGCTTCAACGGTTTTGTGGCATATGAGAAATTCCCTAAGCCCCGGACCCATCGATTTTAGTCAAAAATGAAAATTTTAAAAGTGCCCCTATTTCTGCTTTAAACTTTAGTTACCATCCCAAAATGAATCCCTGAGATGAAAAAAGTTGATTTCGGAGCATGATTTTTGAACAGGAGCTTCAACGGATTTGGGGCATATGAGAAATTCCCTAAGCCCCGGACCCATCAATTTTGGTCAAAAATGAAAATTTTAACAGTGCCCCTATTTCTGCTTTAAACTTTAGTTACCATCCCAAAATGAATCCCTGAGATGAAAAAAGTTGATTTCGGAGCATGATTTTTGAACAGGAGCTTCAACGGATTTGGGGCATATGAGAAATTCCCTAAGCCCCGGACCCATCGATTTTGGTCAAAAATGAAAATTTTAAAAGTGCCCCTATTTCTGCTTTAAACTTTAGTTACCATCCCAAAATGAATCCCTGAGATGAAAAAAGTTGATTTCGGAGCATGATTTTTGAACAGGAGCTTCAACGGTTTTGTGGCATATGAGAAATTCCCTAAGCCCCGGACCCATCGATTTTAGTCAAAAATGAAAATTTTAAAAGTGCCCCTATTTCTGCTTTAAACTTTAGTTACCATCCCAAAATGAATCCCTGAGATGAAAAAAGTTGATTTCGGAGCATGATTTTTGAACAGGAGCTTCAACGGTTTTGTGGCATATGAGAAATTCCCTAAGCCCCGGACCCATCGATTTTGGTGAAAAATGAAAATTTTAAAAGTGCCCCTATTTCTGCTTTAAATTTTAGTTACCATCCCAAAATGAATCCCTGAGATGAAAAAAGTTGATTTCAGAGCATGATTTTTGAACAGGAGCTTCAACGGTTTTGTGGCATATGAGAAATTCCCTAAGCCCCGGACCCATCGATTTTGGTCAAAAATGTAAATTTTAAAAGTGCCCCTATTTCTGCTTTAAGCTTTAGTTACCATCCCAAAATGAATCCCTGAGATGAAAAAAGTTGATTTCAGAGCATGATTTTTGAACAGGAGCTTCAATGGTTTTGTGGCATATGAGAAATTCCCTAATCCCCGGACCCATCGATTTTGGTCAAAAATGAAAATTTTAAAAGTGCCCCTATTTCTGCTTTAAACTTTAGTTACCATCCCAAAATGAATCCCTGAGATGAAAAAAGTTGATTTTGGAGCATGATTTTTGAACAGGAGCTTCAACGGATTTGGGGCATATGAGAAATTCCCTAAGCCCCGGACCCATCGATTTTGGTCAAAAATGAAAATTTTAAAAGTGCCCCTATTTCTGCTTTAAACTTTAGTTACCATCCCAAAATAATTCCCTGAGATGAAAAAAGTTGATTTCGGAGCATGATTTTTGAACAGGAGCTTCAACGGATTTGGGGCATATGAGAAATTCCCTAAGCCCCGAACCCATCGATTTTGGTCAAAAATGAAAATTTTAAAAGTGCCCCTATTTCTGCTTTAAACTTTAGTTACCATCCCAAAATGAATCCCTGAGATGAAAAAAGTTGATTTCGGAGCATGATTTTTGAACAGGAGCTTCAACGGTTTTGGGGCATATGAGAAATTCCCTAAGCCCCGGACCCATCGATTTTGGTCAAAAATGAAAATTTTAAAAGTGCCCCTATTTCTGCTTTAAACTTTAGTTACCATCCCAAAATGAATCCCTGAGATGAAAAAAGTTGATTTCGGAGCATGATTTTTGAACAGGAGCTTCAACGGTTTTGTGGCATATGAGAAATTCCCTAAGCCCCGGACCCATCGATTTTGGTCAAAAATGAAAATTTTAAAAGTGCCCCTATTTCTGCTTTAAACTTTAGTTACCATCCCAAAATGAATCCCTGAGATGAAAAAAGTTGATTTTGGAGCATGATTTTTGAACAGGAGCTTCAACAGTTTTGCGGCATATGAGAAATCCCTAAGCCCCGGACCCATCGATTTTAGTCAAAAATGAAAATTTTAAAAGTGCCCCTATTTCTGCTTTAAACTTTAGTTACCATCCCAAAATGAATCCCTGAGATGAAAAAAGTTGATTTCGGAGCATGATTTTTTAACAGGAGCTTCAACGGTTTTGTGGCATATGAGAAATTCCCTAAGCCCCGGACCCATCGATATTGGTCAAAAATGAAAATTTTAAAAGTGCCCCTATTTCTGCTTTAAACTTTAGTTACCATCCCAAAATGAATCCCTGAGATGAAAAAAGTTGATTTCGGAGCATGATTTTTGAACAGGAGCTTCAACGGATTTGGGGCATATGAGAAATTCCCTAAGCCCCGGACCCATCGATTTTGGTCAAAACTGAAAATTTTAAAAGTGCCCCTATTTCTGCTTTAAACTTTAGTTACCATCCCAAAATGAATCCCTGAGATGAAAAAAGTTGATTTCGGAGCATGATTTTTGAACAGGAGCTTCAACGGATTTGGGGCATATGAGAAATTCCCTAAGCCCCGGACCCATCGATTTTGGTCAAAAATGAACATTTTAAAGGTGCCCCTATTTCTGCTTTAAACTTTAGTTACCATCCCAAAATGAATCCCTGAGATGAAAAAAGTTGATTTCAGAGCATGATTTTTTAACAGGAGCTTCAACGGTTTTGTGGCTTATGAGAAATTCCCTAAGCCCCGGACCCATCAATTTTGGTCAAAAATGAAAATGTTAAAAGTGCCCCTATTTCTGCTTTAAACTTTAGTTACCATCCCAAAATGAATCCCTGAGATGAAAAAAGTTGATTTCGGAGCATGATTTTTGAACAGGAGCTTCAACGGTTTTGTGGCATATGAGAAATTCCCTAAGCCCCGGACCCATCGATTTTGGTCAAAAATGAAAATTTTAAAAGTGCCCCTATTTCTGCTTTAAACTTTAGTTACCATCCCAAAATGAATCCCTGAGATGAAAAAAGTTGATTTTGGAGCATGATTTTTGAACAGGAGCTTCAACGGATTTGGGGCATATGAGAAATTCCCTAAGCCCCGGACCCATCGATTTTGGTCAAAAATGAAAATTTTAAAAGTTCCCCTATTTCTGCTTTAAACTTTAGTTACCATCCCAAAATGAATCCCTAAGATGAAAAAAGTTGATTTCGGAGCATGATTTTTGAACAGGAGCTTCAACAGTTTTGGGGCATATGAGAAATTCCTTAAGCCCCAGACCCATCGATTTTGGTCAAAAATTAAAATTTTAAAAGTGCCCCTATTTCTGCTTTAAACTTTAGTTACCATCCCAAAATGAATCCCTGAGATGAAAAAAGTTGATTTCAGAGCATGATTTTTGAACAGGAGCTTTAACGGTTTTGTGGCATATGAGAAATTCCCTAAGCCCCGGACCCATCGATTTTGGTCAAAAATGAAAATTTTAAAAGTGCCCCTATTTCTGCTTTAAACTTTAGTTACCATCCCAAAATGAATCCCTGAGATGAAAAAAGTTGATTTCAGAGCATGATTTTTGAACAGGAGCTTCAACGGTTTTGTGGCATATGAGAAATTCCCTAAGCCCCGGACCCATCGATTTTGGTCAAAAATGAAAATTTTAAAGGTGCCCCTATTTCTGCTTTAAACTTTAGTTACCTTCCCAAAATGAATCCCTGAGATGAAAAAAGTTGATTTCAGAGCATGATTTTTGAACAGGAGCTTCAACGGTTTTGTGGCATATGAGAAATTCCCTAAGCCCCGGACCCATCGATTTTGGTCAAAAATGAAAATGTTAAAAGTGCCCCTATTTCTGCTTTAAACTTTAGTTACCATCCCAAAATGAATCCCTGAGATGAAAAAAGTTGATTTCAGAGCATGATTTTTGAACAGGAGCTTCAACTGTTTTGTGGCATATGAGAAATTCCCTAAGCCCCGGACCCATCGATTTTGGTCAAAAATGAACATTTTAAAGGTGCCCCTATTTCTGCTTTAAACTTTAGTTACCATCCCAAAATGAATCCCTGAGATGAAAAAAGTTGATTTCAGAGCATGATTTTTGAACAGGAGCTTCAACTGTTTTGTGGCATATGAGAAATTCCCTAAGCCCCGAACCCATCGATTTTGGTCAAAAATGAAAATTTTAAAAGTGCCCCTATTTCTGCTTTAAACTTTAGTTACCATCCCACAATGAATCCCTGAGATGAAAAAAGTTGATTTCGGAGCATGATTTTTGAACAGGAGCTTCAACGGTTTTGGGGCATATGAGAAATTCCATAAGCCCCGGACCCATCGATTTTGGTCAAAAATGAAAATTTTAAAAGTGCCCCTATTTCTGCTTTAAACTTTAGTTACCATCCCAAAATGAATCACTGAGATGAAAAAAGTTGATTTCAGAGCATGATTTTTGAACAGGAGCTTCAACGGTTTTGTGGCATATGAGAAATTCCCTAAGCCCCGGACCCATCGATTTTGGTCAAAAATGAAAATGTTAAAAGTGCCCCTATTTCTGCTTTAAACTTTAGTTACCATCCCAAAATGAATCCCTGAGATGAAAAAAGTTGATTTCGGAGCATGATTTTTGAACAGGAGCTTCAACGGATTTGGGGCATATGAGAAATTCCCTAAGCCCCGGACCCATCGATTTTGGTCAAAAATGAAAATTTTAAAAGTGCCCCTATTTCTGCTTTAAACTTTAGTTACCATCCCAAAATGAATCCCTGAGATGAAAAAAGTTGATTTCGGAGCATGATTTTTGAACAGGAGCTTCAACGGTTTTGTGGCATATGAGAAATTCCCTAAGCCCCGGACCCATCGATTTTGGTCAAAAATGAAAATTTTAAAAGTGCCCCTATTTCTGCTTTAAACTTTAGTTACCATCCCAAAATGAATCCCTGAGATGAAAAAAGTTGATTTTGGAGCATGATTTTTGAACAGGAGCTTCAACAGTTTTGCGGCATATGAGAAATCCCTAAGCCCCGGACCCATCGATTTTAGTCAAAAATGAAAATTTTAAAAGTGCCCCTATTTCTGCTTTAAACTTTAGTTACCATCCCAAAATGAATCCCTGAGATGAAAAAAGTTGATTTCGGAGCATGATTTTTTAACAGGAGCTTCAACGGTTTTGTGGCATATGAGAAATTCCCTAAGCCCCGGACCCATCGATATTGGTCAAAAATGAAAATTTTAAAAGTGCCCCTATTTCTGCTTTAAACTTTAGTTACCATCCCAAAATGAATCCCTGAGATGAAAAAAGTTGATTTCGGAGCATGATTTTTGAACAGGAGCTTCAACGGATTTGGGGCATATGAGAAATTCCCTAAGCCCCGGACCCATCGATTTTGGTCAAAACTGAAAATTTTAAAAGTGCCCCTATTTCTGCTTTAAACTTTAGTTACCATCCCAAAATGAATCCCTGAGATGAAAAAAGTTGATTTCGGAGCATGATTTTTGAACAGGAGCTTCAACGGATTTGGGGCATATGAGAAATTCCCTAAGCCCCGGACCCATCGATTTTGGTCAAAAATGAACATTTTAAAGGTGCCCCTATTTCTGCTTTAAACTTTAGTTACCATCCCAAAATGAATCCCTGAGATGAAAAAAGTTGATTTCAGAGCATGATTTTTTAACAGGAGCTTCAACGGTTTTGTGGCTTATGAGAAATTCCCTAAGCCCCGGACCCATCAATTTTGGTCAAAAATGAAAATGTTAAAAGTGCCCCTATTTCTGCTTTAAACTTTAGTTACCATCCCAAAATGAATCCCTGAGATGAAAAAAGTTGATTTCGGAGCATGATTTTTGAACAGGAGCTTCAACGGTTTTGTGGCATATGAGAAATTCCCTAAGCCCCGGACCCATCGATTTTGGTCAAAAATGAAAATTTTAAAAGTGCCCCTATTTCTGCTTTAAACTTTAGTTACCATCCCAAAATGAATCCCTGAGATGAAAAAAGTTGATTTTGGAGCATGATTTTTGAACAGGAGCTTCAACGGATTTGGGGCATATGAGAAATTCCCTAAGCCCCGGACCCATCGATTTTGGTCAAAAATGAAAATTTTAAAAGTTCCCCTATTTCTGCTTTAAACTTTAGTTACCATCCCAAAATGAATCCCTAAGATGAAAAAAGTTGATTTCGGAGCATGATTTTTGAACAGGAGCTTCAACAGTTTTGGGGCATATGAGAAATTCCTTAAGCCCCAGACCCATCGATTTTGGTCAAAAATTAAAATTTTAAAAGTGCCCCTATTTCTGCTTTAAACTTTAGTTACCATCCCAAAATGAATCCCTGAGATGAAAAAAGTTGATTTCAGAGCATGATTTTTGAACAGGAGCTTTAACGGTTTTGTGGCATATGAGAAATTCCCTAAGCCCCGGACCCATCGATTTTGGTCAAAAATGAAAATTTTAAAAGTGCCCCTATTTCTGCTTTAAACTTTAGTTACCATCCCAAAATGAATCCCTGAGATGAAAAAAGTTGATTTCAGAGCATGATTTTTGAACAGGAGCTTCAACGGTTTTGTGGCATATGAGAAATTCCCTAAGCCCCGGACCCATCGATTTTGGTCAAAAATGAAAATTTTAAAGGTGCCCCTATTTCTGCTTTAAACTTTAGTTACCTTCCCAAAATGAATCCCTGAGATGAAAAAAGTTGATTTCAGAGCATGATTTTTGAACAGGAGCTTCAACGGTTTTGTGGCATATGAGAAATTCCCTAAGCCCCGGACCCATCGATTTTGGTCAAAAATGAAAATGTTAAAAGTGCCCCTATTTCTGCTTTAAACTTTAGTTACCATCCCAAAATGAATCCCTGAGATGAAAAAAGTTGATTTCAGAGCATGATTTTTGAACAGGAGCTTCAACTGTTTTGTGGCATATGAGAAATTCCCTAAGCCCCGGACCCATCGATTTTGGTCAAAAATGAACATTTTAAAGGTGCCCCTATTTCTGCTTTAAACTTTAGTTACCATCCCAAAATGAATCCCTGAGATGAAAAAAGTTGATTTCAGAGCATGATTTTTGAACAGGAGCTTCAACTGTTTTGTGGCATATGAGAAATTCCCTAAGCCCCGAACCCATCGATTTTGGTCAAAAATGAAAATTTTAAAAGTGCCCCTATTTCTGCTTTAAACTTTAGTTACCATCCCACAATGAATCCCTGAGATGAAAAAAGTTGATTTCGGAGCATGATTTTTGAACAGGAGCTTCAACGGTTTTGGGGCATATGAGAAATTCCATAAGCCCCGGACCCATCGATTTTGGTCAAAAATGAAAATTTTAAAAGTGCCCCTATTTCTGCTTTAAACTTTAGTTACCATCCCAAAATGAATCACTGAGATGAAAAAAGTTGATTTCAGAGCATGATTTTTGAACAGGAGCTTCAACGGTTTTGTGGCATATGAGAAATTCCCTAAGCCCCGGACCCATCGATTTTGGTCAAAAATGAAAATGTTAAAAGTGCCCCTATTTCTGCTTTAAACTTTAGTTACCATCCCAAAATGAATCCCTGAGATGAAAAAAGTTGATTTCGGAGCATGATTTTTGAACAGGAGCTTCAACGGATTTGGGGCATATGAGAAATTCCCTAAGCCCCGAACCCATCGATTTTGGTCAAAAATGAAAATTTTAAAAGTGCCCCTATTTCTGCTTTAAACTTTAGTTACCATCCCAAAATGAATCCCTGAGATGAAAAAAGTTGATTTCGGAGCATGATTTTTGAACAGGAGCTTCAACGGTTTTGGGGCATATGAGAAATTCCCTAAGCCCCGGACCCATCGATTTTGGTCAAAAATGAAAATTTTAAAAGTGCCCCTATTTCTGCTTTAAACTTTAGTTACCATCCCAAAATGAATCCCTGAGATGAAAAAAGTTGATTTCGGAGCATGATTTTTGAACAGGAGCTTCAACGGTTTTGTGGCATATGAGAAATTCCCTAAGCCCCGGACCCATCGATTTTGGTCAAAAATGAAAATTTTAAAAGTGCCCCTATTTCTGCTTTAAACTTTAGTTACCATCCCAAAATGAATCCCTGAGATGAAAAAAGTTGATTTTGGAGCATGATTTTTGAACAGGAGCTTCAACAGTTTTGCGGCATATGAGAAATCCCTAAGCCCCGGACCCATCGATTTTAGTCAAAAATGAAAATTTTAAAAGTGCCCCTATTTCTGCTTTAAACTTTAGTTACCATCCCAAAATGAATCCCTGAGATGAAAAAAGTTGATTTCGGAGCATGATTTTTGAACAGGAGCTTCAACGGTTTTGTGGCATATGAGAAATTCCCTAAGCCCCGGACCCATCGATATTGGTCAAAAATGAAAATTTTAAAAGTGCCCCTATTTCTGCTTTAAACTTTAGTTACCATCCCAAAATGAATCCCTGAGATGAAAAAAGTTGATTTCGGAGCATGATTTTTGAACAGGAGCTTCAACGGATTTGGGGCATATGAGAAATTCCCTAAGCCCCGGACCCATCGATTTTGGTCAAAACTGAAAATTTTAAAAGTGCCCCTATTTCTGCTTTAAACTTTAGTTACCATCCCAAAATGAATCCCTGAGATGAAAAAAGTTGATTTCGGAGCATGATTTTTGAACAGGAGCTTCAACGGATTTGGGGCATATGAGAAATTCCCTAAGCCCCGGACCCATCGATTTTGGTCAAAAATGAACATTTTAAAGGTGCCCCTATTTCTGCTTTAAACTTTAGTTACCATCCCAAAATGAATCCCTGAGATGAAAAAAGTTGATTTCAGAGCATGATTTTTGAACAGGAGCTTCAACTGTTTTGTGGCATATGAGAAATTCCCTAAGCCCCGGACCCATCGATTTTGGTCAAAAAAGAAAATTTTAAAAGTGCCCCTATTTCTGCTTTAAACTTTAGTTACCATCCCAAAATGAATCCCTGAGATGAAAAAAGTTGATTTCGGAGCATGATTTTTGAACAGGAGCTTCAACGGTTTTGGGGCATATGAGAAATTCCCTAAGCCCCGGACCCATCGATTTTGGTCAAAAATGAAAATTTTAAAAGTGCCCCTATTTCTGCTTTAAACTTTAGTTACCATCCCACAATGAATCCCTGAGATGAAAAAAGTTGATTTCGGAGCATGATTTTTTAACAGGAGCTTCAACGGTTTTGGGGCATATGAGAAATTCCATAAGCCCCGGACCCATCGATTTTGGTCAAAAATGAAAATTTTAAAAGTGCCCCTATTTCTGCTTTAAACTTTAGTTACCATCCCAAAATGAATCCCTGAGATGAAAAAAGTTGATTTCAGAGCATGATTTTTGAACAGGAGCTTCAACAGTTTTGCGGCATATGAGAAATCCCTAAGCCCCGGACCCATCGATTTTAGTCAAAAATGAAAATTTTAAAAGTGCCCCTATTTCTGCTTTAAACTTTAGTTACCATCCCAAAATGAATCCCTGAGATGAAAAAAGTTGATTTCGGAGCATGATTTTTGAACAGGAGCTTCAACGGTTTTGTGGCATATGAGAAATTCCCTAAGCCCCGGACCCATCGATATTGGTCAAAAATGAAAATTTTAAAAGTGCCCCTATTTCTGCTTTAAACTTTAGTTACCATCCCAAAATGAATCCCTGAGATGAAAAAAGTTGATTTTGGAGCATGATTTTTGAACAGGAGCTTCAACGGATTTGGGGCATATGAGAAATTCCCTAAGCCCCGGACCCATCGATTTTGGTCAAAACTGAAAATTTTAAAAGTGCCCCTATTTCTGCTTTAAACTTTAGTTACCATCCCAAAATGAATCCCTGAGATGAAAAAAGTTGATTTCGGAGCATGATTTTTGAACAGGAGCTTCAACGGATTTGGGGCATATGAGAAATTCCCTAAGCCCCGGACCCATCGATTTTGGTCAAAAATGAACATTTTAAAGGTGCCCCTATTTCTGCTTTAAACTTTAGTTACCATCCCAAAATGAATCCCTGAGATGAAAAAAGTTGATTTCAGAGCATGATTTTTGAACAGGAGCTTCAACTGTTTTGTGGCATATGAGAAATTCCCTAAGCCCCGGACCCATCGATTTTGGTCAAAAAAGAAAATTTTAAAAGTGCCCCTATTTCTGCTTTAAACTTTAGTTACCATCCCAAAATGAATCCCTGAGATGAAAAAAGTTGATTTCGGAGCATGATTTTTGAACAGGAGCTTCAACGGTTTTGGGGCATATGAGAAATTCCCTAAGCCCCGGACCCATCGATTTTGGTCAAAAATGAAAATTTTAAAAGTGCCCCTATTTCTGCTTTAAACTTTAGTTACCATCCCACAATGAATCCCTGAGATGAAAAAAGTTGATTTCGGAGCATGATTTTTTAACAGGAGCTTCAACGGTTTTGGGGCATATGAGAAATTCCATAAGCCCCGGACCCATCGATTTTGGTCAAAAATGAAAATTTTAAAAGTGCCCCTATTTCTGCTTTAAACTTTAGTTACCATCCCAAAATGAATCCCTGAGATGAAAAAAGTTGATTTCAGAGCATGATTTTTTAACAGGAGCTTCAACGGTTTTGTGGCTTATGAGAAATTCCTTAAGCCCCGGACCCATCAATTTTGGTCAAAAATGAAAATGTTAAAAGTGCCCCTATTTCTGCTTTAAACTTTAGTTACCATCCCAAAATGAATCCCTGAGATGAAAAAAGTTGATTTCGGAGCATGATTTTTGAACAGGAGCTTCAACGGTTTTGTGGCATATGAGAAATTCCCTAAGCCCCGGACCCATCGATTTTGGTCAAAAATGAAAATTTTAAAAGTGCCCCTATTTCTGCTTTAAACTTTAGTTACCATCCCAAAATGAATCCCTGAGATGAAAAAAGTTGATTTTGGAGCATGATTTTTGAACAGGAGCTTCAACGGATTTGGGGCATATGAGAAATTCCCTAAGCCCCGGACCCATCGATTTTGGTCAAAAATGAAAATTTTAAAAGTTCCCCTATTTCTGCTTTAAACTTTAGTTACCATCCCAAAATGAATCCCTAAGATGAAAAAAGTTGATTTCGGAGCATGATTTTTGAACAGGAGCTTCAACAGTTTTGGGGCATATGAGAAATTCCTTAAGCCCCAGACCCATCGATTTTGGTCAAAAATTAAAATTTTAAAAGTGCCCCTATTTCTGCTTTAAACTTTAGTTACCATCCCAAAATGAATCCCTGAGATGAAAAAAGTTGATTTCAGAGCATGATTTTTGAACAGGAGCTTTAACGGTTTTGTGGCATATGAGAAATTCCCTAAGCCCCGGACCCATCGATTTTGGTCAAAAATGAAAATTTTAAAAGTGCCCCTATTTCTGCTTTAAACTTTAGTTACCATCCCAAAATGAATCCCTGAGATGAAAAAAGTTGATTTCAGAGCATGATTTTTGAACAGGAGCTTCAACGGTTTTGTGGCATATGAGAAATTCCCTAAGCCCCGGACCCATCGATTTTGGTCAAAAATGAAAATTTTAAAGGTGCCCCTATTTCTGCTTTAAACTTTAGTTACCTTCCCAAAATGAATCCCTGAGATGAAAAAAGTTGATTTCAGAGCATGATTTTTGAACAGGAGCTTCAACGGTTTTGTGGCATATGAGAAATTCCCTAAGCCCCGGACCCATCGATTTTGGTCAAAAATGAAAATGTTAAAAGTGCCCCTATTTCTGCTTTAAACTTTAGTTACCATCCCAAAATGAATCCCTGAGATGAAAAAAGTTGATTTCAGAGCATGATTTTTGAACAGGAGCTTCAACTGTTTTGTGGCATATGAGAAATTCCCTAAGCCCCGGACCCATCGATTTTGGTCAAAAATGAACATTTTAAAGGTGCCCCTATTTCTGCTTTAAACTTTAGTTACCATCCCAAAATGAATCCCTGAGATGAAAAAAGTTGATTTCAGAGCATGATTTTTGAACAGGAGCTTCAACTGTTTTGTGGCATATGAGAAATTCCCTAAGCCCCGAACCCATCGATTTTGGTCAAAAATGAAAATTTTAAAAGTGCCCCTATTTCTGCTTTAAACTTTAGTTACCATCCCACAATGAATCCCTGAGATGAAAAAAGTTGATTTCGGAGCATGATTTTTGAACAGGAGCTTCAACGGTTTTGGGGCATATGAGAAATTCCATAAGCCCCGGACCCATCGATTTTGGTCAAAAATGAAAATTTTAAAAGTGCCCCTATTTCTGCTTTAAACTTTAGTTACCATCCCAAAATGAATCACTGAGATGAAAAAAGTTGATTTCAGAGCATGATTTTTGAACAGGAGCTTCAACGGTTTTGTGGCATATGAGAAATTCCCTAAGCCCCGGACCCATCGATTTTGGTCAAAAATGAAAATGTTAAAAGTGCCCCTATTTCTGCTTTAAACTTTAGTTACCATCCCAAAATGAATCCCTGAGATGAAAAAAGTTTATTTCGGAGCATGATTTTTGAACAGGAGCTTCAACGGTTTTGTGGCATATGAGAAATTCCCTAAGCCCCGGACCCATCGATTTTGGTCAAAAATGAAAATTTTAAAAGTGCCCCTATTTCTGCTTTAAACTTTAGTTACCATCCCAAAATGAATCCCTGAGATGAAAAAAGTTGATTTTGGAGCATGATTTTTGAACAGGAGCTTCAACGGATTTGGGGCATATGAGAAATTCCCTAAGCCCCGGACCCATCGATTTTGGTCAAAAATGAAAATTTTAAAAGTGCCCCTATTTCTGCTTTAAACTTTAGTTACCATCCCAAAATGAATCCCTGAGATGAAAAAAGTTGATTTTGGAGCATGATTTTTGAACAGGAGCTTCAACGGATTTGGGGCATATGAGAAATTCCCTAAGCCCCGGACCCATCGATTTTGGTCAAAAATGAAAATTTTAAAAGTTCCCCTATTTCTGCTTTAAACTTTAGTTACCATCCCAAAATGAATCCCTAAGATGAAAAAAGTTGATTTCAGAGCATGATTTTTGAACAGGAGCTTCAACTGTTTTGTGGCATATGAGAAATTCCCTAAGCCCCGGACCCATCGATTTTGGTCAAAAATGAAAATTTTAAAGGTGCCCCTATTTCTGCTTTAAACTTTAGTTACCATCCCAAAATGAATCCCTGAGATGAAAAAAGTTGATTTCAGAGCATGATTTTTGAACAGGAGCTTCAACTGTTTTGTGGCATATGAGAAATTCCCTAAGCCCCGAACCCATCGATTTTGGTCAAAAATGAAAATTTTAAAAGTGCCCCTATTTCTGCTTTAAACTTTAGTTACCATCCCACAATGAATCCCTGAGATGAAAAAAGTTGATTTCGGAGCATGATTTTTGAACAGGAGCTTCAACGGTTTTGGGGCATATGAGAAATTCCATAAGCCCCGGACCCATCGATTTTGGTCAAAAATGAAAATTTTAAAAGTGCCCCTATTTCTGCTTTAAACTTTAGTTACCATCCCAAAATGAATCACTGAGATGAAAAAAGTTGATTTCAGAGCATGATTTTTGAACAGGAGCTTCAACGGTTTTGTGGCATATGAGAAATTCCCTAAGCCCCGGACCCATCGATTTTGGTCAAAAATGAAAATGTTAAAAGTGCCCCTATTTCTGCTTTAAACTTTAGTTACCATCCCAAAATGAATCCCTGAGATGAAAAAAGTTTATTTCGGAGCATGATTTTTGAACAGGAGCTTCAACGGTTTTGTGGCATATGAGAAATTCCCTAAGCCCCGGACCCATCGATTTTGGTCAAAAATGAAAATTTTAAAAGTGCCCCTATTTCTGCTTTAAACTTTAGTTACCATCCCAAAATGAATCCCTGAGATGAAAAAAGTTGATTTTGGAGCATGATTTTTGAACAGGAGCTTCAACGGATTTGGGGCATATGAGAAATTCCCTAAGCCCCGGACCCATCGATTTTGGTCAAAAATGAAAATTTTAAAAGTTCCCCTATTTCTGCTTTAAACTTTAGTTACCATCCCAAAATGAATCCCTGAGATGAAAAAAGTTGATATCGGAGCATGATTTTTGAACAGGAGCTTCAACGGATTTTGGGCATATGAGAAATTCCCTAAGCCCCGGACCCATCGATTTTGGTCAAAAATGAAAATTTTAACAGTGCCCCTATTTCTGCTTTAAACTTTAGTTACCATCCCAAAATGAATCCCTGAGATGAAAAAAGTTGACTTCGGAGCATGATTTTTGAACAGGAGCTTCAACGGTTTTGTGGCATATGAGAAATTCCCTAAGCCCCGGACCCATCGATTTTGGTCAAAAATGAAAATTTTAAAGGTGCCCCTATTTCTGCTTTAAACTTTAGTTACCATCCCAAAATGAATCCCTGAGATGAAAAAAGTTGACTTCGGAGCATGATTTTTGAACAGGAGCTTCAACGGTTTTGTGGCATATGAGAAATTCCCTAAGCCCCGGACCCATCGATTTTGGTCAAAAATGAAAATTTTAAAGGTGCCCCTATTTCTGCTTTAAACTTTAGTAACCATCCCAAAATGAATCCCTGAGATGAAAAAAGTTGACTTCGGAGCATGATTTTTGAACAGGAGCTTCAACGGTTTTGTGGCATATGAGAAATTCCCTAAGCCCCGGACCCATCGATTTTGGTCAAAAATGAAAATTTTAAAAGTGCCCCTATTTCTGCTTTAAACTTTAGTTACCATCCCAAAATGAATCCCTGAGATGAAAAAAGTTGCTTTCGGAGCATGATTTTTGAACAGGAGCTTCAACGGATTTGGGGCATATGAGAAATTCCCTAAGCCCCGGACCCATCGATTTTGGTCAAAAATGAAAATTTTAAAAGTGCCCCTATTTCTGCTTTAAACTTTAGTTACCATCCCAAAATGAATCCCTGAGATGAAAAAAGTTGATTTCGGAGCATGATTTTTGAACAGGAGCTTCAACGGTTTTGTGGCATATGAGAAATTCCCTAAGCCCCGGACCCATCGATTTTGGTCAAAAATGAAAATGTTAAAAGTGCCCCTATTTCTGCTTTAAACTTTAGTTACCATCCCAAAATGAATCCCTGAGATGAAAAAAGTTGATTTCGGAGCATGATTTTTGAACAGGAGCTTCAACGGTTTTGTGGCATATGAGAAATTCCCTAAGCCCCGGACCCATCGATTTTGGTCAAAAATGAAAATTTTAAAAGTGCCCCTATTTCTGCTTTAAACTTTAGTTACCATCCCAAAATGAATCCCTGAGATGAAAAAAGTTGATTTCGGAGCATGATTTTTGAACAGGAGCTTCAACGGATTTGGGGCATATGAGAAATTCCCTAAGCCCCGGACCCATCGATTTTGGTCAAAAATGAACATTTTAAAGGTGCCCCTATTTCTGCTTTAAACTTTAGTTACCATCCCAAAATGAATCCCTGAGATGAAAAAAGTTGATTTCAGAGCATGATTTTTGAACAGGAGCTTCAACTGTTTTGTGGCATATGAGAAATTCCCTAAGCCCCGGACCCATCGATTTTGGTCAAAAAAGAAAATTTTAAAAGTGCCCCTATTTCTGCTTTAAACTTTAGTTACCATCCCAAAATGAATCCCTGAGATGAAAAAAGTTGATTTCGGAGCATGATTTTTGAACAGGAGCTTCAACGGTTTTGGGGCATATGAGAAATTCCCTAAGCCCCGGACCCATCGATTTTGGTCAAAAATGAAAATTTTAAAAGTGCCCCTATTTCTGCTTTAAACTTTAGTTACCATCCCACAATGAATCCCTGAGATGAAAAAAGTTGATTTCGGAGCATGATTTTTTAACAGGAGCTTCAACGGTTTTGGGGCATATGAGAAATTCCATAAGCCCCGGACCCATCGATTTTGGTCAAAAATGAAAATTTTAAAAGTGCCCCTATTTCTGCTTTAAACTTTAGTTACCATCCCAAAATGAATCCCTGAGATGAAAAAAGTTGATTTCAGAGCATGATTTTTTAACAGGAGCTTCAACGGTTTTGTGGCTTATGAGAAATTCCCTAAGCCCCGGACCCATCAATTTTGGTCAAAAATGAAAATGTTAAAAGTGCCCCTATTTCTGCTTTAAACTTTAGTTACCATCCCAAAATGAATCCCTGAGATGAAAAAAGTTGATTTCGGAGCATGATTTTTGAACAGGAGCTTCAACGGTTTTGTGGCATATGAGAAATTCCCTAAGCCCCGGACCCATCGATTTTGGTCAAAAATGAAAATTTTAAAAGTGCCCCTATTTCTGCTTTAAACTTTAGTTACCATCCCAAAATGAATCCCTGAGATGAAAAAAGTTGATTTTGGAGCATGATTTTTGAACAGGAGCTTCAACGGATTTGGGGCATATGAGAAATTCCCTAAGCCCCGGACCCATCGATTTTGGTCAAAAATGAAAATTTTAAAAGTTCCCCTATTTCTGCTTTAAACTTTAGTTACCATCCCAAAATGAATCCCTAAGATGAAAAAAGTTGATTTCGGAGCATGATTTTTGAACAGGAGCTTCAACAGTTTTGGGGCATATGAGAAATTCCTTAAGCCCCAGACCCATCGATTTTGGTCAAAAATTAAAATTTTAAAAGTGCCCCTATTTCTGCTTTAAACTTTAGTTACCATCCCAAAATGAATCCCTGAGATGAAAAAAGTTGATTTCAGAGCATGATTTTTGAACAGGAGCTTTAACGGTTTTGTGGCATATGAGAAATTCCCTAAGCCCCGGACCCATCGATTTTGGTCAAAAATGAAAATTTTAAAAGTGCCCCTATTTCTGCTTTAAACTTTAGTTACCATCCCAAAATGAATCCCTGAGATGAAAAAAGTTGATTTCAGAGCATGATTTTTGAACAGGAGCTTCAACGGTTTTGTGGCATATGAGAAATTCCCTAAGCCCCGGACCCATCGATTTTGGTCAAAAATGAAAATTTTAAAGGTGCCCCTATTTCTGCTTTAAACTTTAGTTACCTTCCCAAAATGAATCCCTGAGATGAAAAAAGTTGATTTCAGAGCATGATTTTTGAACAGGAGCTTCAACGGTTTTGTGGCATATGAGAAATTCCCTAAGCCCCGGACCCATCGATTTTGGTCAAAAATGAAAATGTTAAAAGTGCCCCTATTTCTGCTTTAAACTTTAGTTACCATCCCAAAATGAATCCCTGAGATGAAAAAAGTTGATTTCAGAGCATGATTTTTGAACAGGAGCTTCAACTGTTTTGTGGCATATGAGAAATTCCCTAAGCCCCGGACCCATCGATTTTGGTCAAAAATGAACATTTTAAAGGTGCCCCTATTTCTGCTTTAAACTTTAGTTACCATCCCAAAATGAATCCCTGAGATGAAAAAAGTTGATTTCAGAGCATGATTTTTGAACAGGAGCTTCAACTGTTTTGTGGCATATGAGAAATTCCCTAAGCCCCGAACCCATCGATTTTGGTCAAAAATGAAAATTTTAAAAGTGCCCCTATTTCTGCTTTAAACTTTAGTTACCATCCCACAATGAATCCCTGAGATGAAAAAAGTTGATTTCGGAGCATGATTTTTGAACAGGAGCTTCAACGGTTTTGGGGCATATGAGAAATTCCATAAGCCCCGGACCCATCGATTTTGGTCAAAAATGAAAATTTTAAAAGTGCCCCTATTTCTGCTTTAAACTTTAGTTACCATCCCAAAATGAATCACTGAGATGAAAAAAGTTGATTTCAGAGCATGATTTTTGAACAGGAGCTTCAACGGTTTTGTGGCATATGAGAAATTCCCTAAGCCCCGGACCCATCGATTTTGGTCAAAAATGAAAATGTTAAAAGTGCCCCTATTTCTGCTTTAAACTTTAGTTACCATCCCAAAATGAATCCCTGAGATGAAAAAAGTTTATTTCGGAGCATGATTTTTGAACAGGAGCTTCAACGGTTTTGTGGCATATGAGAAATTCCCTAAGCCCCGGACCCATCGATTTTGGTCAAAAATGAAAATTTTAAAAGTGCCCCTATTTCTGCTTTAAACTTTAGTTACCATCCCAAAATGAATCCCTGAGATGAAAAAAGTTGATTTTGGAGCATGATTTTTGAACAGGAGCTTCAACGGATTTGGGGCATATGAGAAATTCCCTAAGCCCCGGACCCATCGATTTTGGTCAAAAATGAAAATTTTAAAAGTTCCCCTATTTCTGCTTTAAACTTTAGTTACCATCCCAAAATGAATCCCTGAGATGAAAAAAGTTGATTTCGGAGCATGATTTTTGAACAGGAGCTTCAACGGATTTGGGGCATATGAGAAATTCCCTAAGCCCCGGACCCATCGATTTTGGTCAAAAATGAAAATTTTAACAGTGCCCCTATTTCTGCTTTAAACTTTAGTTACCATCCCAAAATTAATCCCTGAGATGAAAAAAGTTGACTTCGGAGCATGATTTTTGAACAGGAGCTTCAACGGTTTTGTGGCATATGAGAAATTCCCTAAGCCCCGGACCCATCGATTTTGGTCAAAAATGAAAATTTTAAAGGTGCCCCTATTTCTGCTTTAAACTTTAGTTACCATCCCAAAATGAATCCCTGAGATGAAAAAAGTTGACTTCGGAGCATGATTTTTGAACAGGAGCTTCACCGGTTTTGTGGCATATGAGAAATTCCCTAAGCCCCGGACCCATCGATTTTGGTCAAAAATGAAAATTTTAAAAGTGCCCCTATTTCTGCTTTAAACTTTAGTTACCATCCCAAAATGAATCCCTGAGATGAAAAAAGTTGCTTTCGGAGCATGATTTTTGAACAGGAGCTTCAACGGATTTGGGGCATATGAGAAATTCCCTAAGCCCCGGACCCATCGATTTTGGTCAAAAATGAAAATTTTAAAAGTGCCCCTATTTCTGCTTTAAACTTTAGTTACCATCCCAAAATGAATCCCTGAGATGAAAAAAGTTGATTTCGGAGCATGATTTTTGAACAGGAGCTTCAACGGTTTTGTGGCATATGAGAAATTCCCTAAGCCCCGGACCCATCGATTTTGGTCAAAAATGAAAATGTTAAAAGTGCCCCTATTTCTGCTTTAAACTTTAGTTACCATCCCAAAATGAATCCCTGAGATGAAAAAAGTTGATTTCGGAGCATGATTTTTGAACAGGAGCTTCAACGGTTTTGTGGCATATGAGAAATTCCCTAAGCCCCGGACCCATCGATTTTGGTCAAAAATGAAAATTTTAAAAGTGCCCCTATTTCTGCTTTAAACTTTAGTTACCATCCCAAAATAATTCCCTGAGATGAAAAAAGTTGATTTCGGAGCATGATTTTTGAACAGGAGCTTCAACGGATTTGGGGCATATGAGAAATTCCCTAAGCCCCGAACCCATCGATTCTGGTCAAAAATGAAAATTTTAAAAGTGCCCCTATTTCTGCTTTAAACTTTAGTTACCATCCCAAAATGAATCCCTGAGATGAAAAAAGTTGATTTCGGAGCATGATTTTTGAACAGGAGCTTCAACGGTTTTGTGGCATATGAGAAATTCCCTAAGCCCCGGACCCATCGATTTTGGTCAAAAATGAAAATTTTAAAAGTGCCCCTATTTCTGCTTTAAACTTTAGTTACCATCCCAAAATGAATCCCTAAGATGAAAAAAGTTGATTTCGGAGCATGATTTTTGAACAGGAGCTTCAACAGTTTTGGGGCATATGAGAAATTCCTTAAGCCCCAGACCCATCGATTTTGGTCAAAAATTAAAATTTTAAAAGTGCCCCTATTTCTGCTTTAAACTTTAGTTACCATCCCAAAATGAATCCCTGAGATGAAAAAAGTTGATTTCAGAACATGATTTTTGAACAGGAGCTTTAACGGTTTTGTGGCATATGAGAAATTCCCTAAGCCCCGGACCCATCGATTTTGGTCAAAAATGAAAATTTTAAAAGTGCCCCTATTTCTGCTTTAAACTTTAGTTACCATCCCAAAATGAATCCCTGAGATGAAAAAAGTTGATTTCAGAGCATGATTTTTGAACAGGAGCTTCAACGGTTTTGTGGCATATGAGAAATTCCCTAAGCCCCGGACCCATCGATTTTGGTCAAAAATGAAAATTTTAAAGGTGCCCCTATTTCTGCTTTAAACTTTAGTTACCTTCCCAAAATGAATCCCTGAGATGAAAAAAGTTGATTTCAGAGCATGATTTTTGAACAGGAGCTTCAACGGTTTTGTGGCATATGAGAAATTCCCTAAGCCCCGGACCCATCGATTTTGGTCAAAAATGAAAATGTTAAAAGTGCCCCTATTTCTGCTTTAAACTTTAGTTACCATCCCAAAATGAATCCCTGAGATGAAAAAAGTTGATTTCAGAGCATGATTTTTGAACAGGAGCTTCAACTGTTTTGTGGCATATGAGAAATTCCCTAAGCCCCGGACCCATCGATTTTGGTCAAAAATGAACATTTTAAAGGTGCCCCTATTTCTGCTTTAAACTTTAGTTACCATCCCAAAATGAATCCCTGAGATGAAAAAAGTTGATTTCAGAGCATGATTTTTGAACAGGAGCTTCAACTGTTTTGTGGCATATGAGAAATTCCCTAAGCCCCGAACCCATCGATTTTGGTCAAAAATGAAAATTTTAAAAGTGCCCCTATTTCTGCTTTAAACTTTAGTTACCATCCCACAATGAATCCCTGAGATGAAAAAAGTTGATTTCGGAGCATGATTTTTGAACAGGAGCTTCAACGGTTTTGGGGCATATGAGAAATTCCATAAGCCCCGGACCCATCGATTTTGGTCAAAAATGAAAATTTTAAAAGTGCCCCTATTTCTGCTTTAAACTTTAGTTACCATCCCAAAATGAATCACTGAGATGAAAAAAGTTGATTTCAGAGCATGATTTTTGAACAGGAGCTTCAACGGTTTTGTGGCATATGAGAAATTCCCTAAGCCCCGGACCCATCGATTTTGGTCAAAAATGAAAATGTTAAAAGTGCCCCTATTTCTGCTTTAAACTTTAGTTACCATCCCAAAATGAATCCCTGAGATGAAAAAAGTTTATTTCGGAGCATGATTTTTGAACAGGAGCTTCAACGGTTTTGTGGCATATGAGAAATTCCCTAAGCCCCGGACCCATCGATTTTGGTCAAAAATGAAAATTTTAAAAGTGCCCCTATTTCTGCTTTAAACTTTAGTTACCATCCCAAAATGAATCCCTGAGATGAAAAAAGTTGATTTTGGAGCATGATTTTTGAACAGGAGCTTCAACGGATTTGGGGCATATGAGAAATTCCCTAAGCCCCGGACCCATCGATTTTGGTCAAAAATGAAAATTTTAAAAGTGCCCCTATTTCTGCTTTAAACTTTAGTTACCATCCCAAAATGAATCCCTGAGATGAAAAAAGTTGATTTTGGAGCATGATTTTTGAACAGGAGCTTCAACGGATTTGGGGCATATGAGAAATTCCCTAAGCCCCGGACCCATCGATTTTGGTCAAAAATGAAAATTTTAAAAGTTCCCCTATTTCTGCTTTAAACTTTAGTTACCATCCCAAAATGAATCCCTAAGATGAAAAAAGTTGATTTCGGAGCATGATTTTTGAACAGGAGCTTCAACAGTTTTGGGGCATATGAGAAATTCCTTAAGCCCCAGACCCATCGATTTTGGTCAAAAATTTAAATTTTAAAAGTGCCCCTATTTCTGCTTTAAACTTTAGTTACCATCCCAAAATGAATCCCTGAGATGAAAAAAGTTGATTTCAGAGCATGATTTTTGAACAGGAGCTTTAACGGTTTTGTGGCATATGAGAAATTCCCTAAGCCCCGGACCCATCGATTTTGGTCAAAAATGAAAATTTTAAAAGTGCCCCTATTTCTGCTTTAAACTTTAGTTACCATCCCAAAATGAATCCCTGAGATGAAAAAAGTTGATTTCAGAGCATGATTTTTGAACAGGAGCTTCAACGGTTTTGTGGCATATGAGAAATTCCCTAAGCCCCGGACCCATCGATTTTGGTCAAAAATGAAAATGTTAAAAGTGCCCCTATTTCTGCTTTAAACTTTAGTTACCATCCCAAAATGAATCCCTGAGATGAAAAAAGTTGATTTCAGAGCATGATTTTTGAACAGGAGCTTCAACTGTTTTGTGGCATATGAGAAATTCCCTAAGCCCCGGACCCATCGATTTTGGTCAAAAATGAACATTTTAAAGGTGCCCCTATTTCTGCTTTAAACTTTAGTTACCATCCCAAAATGAATCCCTGAGATGAAAAAAGTTGATTTCAGAGCATGATTTTTGAACAGGAGCTTCAACTGTTTTGTGGCATATGAGAAATTCCCTAAGCCCCGAACCCATCGATTTTGGTCAAAAATGAAAATTTTAAAAGTGCCCCTATTTCTGCTTTAAACTTTAGTTACCATCCCACAATGAATCCCTGAGATGAAAAAAGTTGATTTCGGAGCATGATTTTTGAACAGGAGCTTCAACGGTTTTGGGGCATATGAGAAATTCCATAAGCCCCGGACCCATCGATTTTGGTCAAAAATGAAAATTTTAAAAGTGCCCCTATTTCTGCTTTAAACTTTAGTTACCATCCCAAAATGAATCACTGAGATGAAAAAAGTTGATTTCAGAGCATGATTTTTGAACAGGAGCTTCAACGGTTTTGTGGCATATGAGAAATTCCCTAAGCCCCGGACCCATCGATTTTGGTCAAAAATGAAAATGTTAAAAGTGCCCCTATTTCTGCTTTAAACTTTAGTTACCATCCCAAAATGAATCCCTGAGATGAAAAAAGTTGATTTCGGAGCATGATTTTTGAACAGGAGCTTCAACGGTTTTGTGGCATATGAGAAATTCCCTAAGCCCCGGACCCATCGATTTTGGTCAAAAATGAAAATTTTAAAAGTGCCCCTATTTCTGCTTTAAACTTTAGTTACCATCCCAAAATGAATCCCTGAGATGAAAAAAGTTGATTTTGGAGCATGATTTTTGAACAGGAGCTTCAACGGATTTGGGGCATATGAGAAATTCCCTAAGCCCCGGACCCATCGATTTTGGTCAAAAATGAAAATTTTAAAAGTTCCCCTATTTCTGCTTTAAACTTTAGTTACCATCCCAAAATGAATCCCTGAGATGAAAAAAGTTGATTTCGGAGCATGATTTTTGAACAGGAGCTTCAACGGATTTGGGGCATATGAGAAATTCCCTAAGCCCCGGACCCATCGATTTTGGTCAAAAATGAAAATTTTAACAGTGCCCCTATTTCTGCTTTAAACTTTAGTTACCATCCCAAAATGAATCCCTGAGATGAAAAAAGTTGACTTCGGAGCATGATTTTTGAACAGGAGCTTCAACGGTTTTGTGGCATATGAGAAATTCCCTAAGCCCCGGACCCATCGATTTTGGTCAAAAATGAAAATTTTAAAGGTGCCCCTATTTCTGCTTTAAACTTTAGTTACCATCCCAAAATGAATCCCTGAGATGAAAAAAGTTGACTTCGGAGCATGATTTTTGAACAGGAGCTTCAACGGTTTTGTGGCATATGAGAAATTCCCTAAGCCCCCGGACCCATCGATTTTGGTCAAAAATGAAAATTTTAAAAGTGCCCCTATTTCTGCTTTAAACTTTAGTTACCATCCCAAAATGAATCCCTGAGATGAAAAAAGTTGCTTTCGGAGCATGATTTTTGAACAGGAGCTTCAACGGATTTGGGGCATATGAGAAATTCCCTAAGCCCCGGACCCATCGATTTTGGTCAAAAATGAAAATTTTAAAAGTGCCCCTATTTCTGCTTTAAACTTTAGTTACCATCCCAAAATGAATCCCTGAGATGAAAAAAGTTGATTTCGGAGCATGATTTTTGAACAGGAGCTTCAACGGTTTTGTGGCATATGAGAAATTCCCTAAGCCCCGGACCCATCGATTTTGGTCAAAAATGAAAATGTTAAAAGTGCCCCTATTTCTGCTTTAAACTTTAGTTACCATCCCAAAATGAATCCCTGAGATGAAAAAAGTTGATTTCGGAGCATGATTTTTGAACAGGAGCTTCAACGGTTTTGTGGCATATGAGAAATTCCCTAAGCCCCGGACCCATCGATTTTGGTCAAAAATGAAAATTTTAAAAGTGCCCCTATTTCTGCTTTAAACTTTAGTTACCATCCCAAAATAATTCCCTGAGATGAAAAAAGTTGATTTCGGAGCATGATTTTTGAACAGGAGCTTCAACGGATTTGGGGCATATGAGAAATTCATCGATTCTGGTCAAAAATGAAAATTTTAAAAGTGCCCCTATTTCTGCTTTAAACTTTAGTTACCATCCCAAAATGAATCCCTGAGATGAAAAAAGTTGATTTCGGAGCATGATTTTTGAACAGGAGCTTCAACGGTTTTGGGGCATATGAGAAATTCCATAAGCCCCGGACCCATCGATTTTGGTCAAAAATGAAAATTTAAAAGTGCCCCTATTTCTGCTTTAAACTTTAGTTACCATCCCAAAATGAATCCCTGAGATGAAAAAAGTTGACTTCGGAGCATGATTTTTGAACAGGAGCTTCAACGGTTTTGTGGCATATGAGAAATTCCCTAAGCCCCCGGACCCATCGATTTTGGTCAAAAATGAAAATTTTAAAAGTGCCCCTATTTCTGCTTTAAACTTTAGTTACCATCCCAAAATAATTCCCTGAGATGAAAAAAGTTGATTTCGGAGCATGATTTTTGAACAGGAGCTTCAACGGATTTGGGGCATATGAGAAATTCATCGATTCTGGTCAAAAATGAAAATTTTAAAAGTGCCCCTATTTCTGCTTTAAACTTTAGTTACCATCCCAAAATGAATCCCTGAGATGAAAAAAGTTGATTTCGGAGCATGATTTTGAACAGGAGCTTCAACGGTTTTGGGGCATATGAGAAATTCCATAAGCCCCGGACCCATCGATTTTGGTCAAAAATGAAAATTTTAAAAGTGCCCCTATTTCTGCTTTAAACTTTAGTTACCATCCCAAAATGAATCCCTGAGATGAAAAAAGTTGACTTCGGAGCATGATTTTTGAACAGGAGCTTCAACGGTTTTGTGGCATATGAGAAATTCCCTAAGCCCCCGGACCCATCGATTTTGGTCAAAAATGAAAATTTTAAAAGTGCCCCTATTTCTGCTTTAAACTTTAGTTACCATCCCAAAATGAATCCCTGAGATGAAAAAAGTTGCTTTCGGAGCATGATTTTTGAACAGGAGCTTCAACGGATTTGGGGCATATGAGAAATTCCCTAAGCCCCGGACCCATCGATTTTGGTCAAAAATGAAAATTTTAAAAGTGCCCCTATTTCTGCTTTAAACTTTAGTTACCATCCCAAAATGAATCCCTGAGATGAAAAAAGTTGCTTTCGGAGCATGATTTTTGAACAGGAGCTTCAACGGATTTGGGGCATATGAGAAATTCCCTAAGCCCCGGACCCATCGATTTTGGTCAAAAATGAAAATTTTAAAAGTGCCCCTATTTCTGGTTTAAACTTTAGTTACCATCCCAAAATGAATCCCTGAGATGAAAAAAGTTGATTTCGGAGCATGATTTTTGAACAGGAGCTTCAACGGTTTTGTGGCATATGAGAAATTCCCTAAGCCCCGGACCCATCGATTTTGGTCAAAAATGAAAATTTAAAAGTGCCCCTATTTCTGCTTTAAACTTTAGTTACCATCCCAAAATGAATCCCTGAGATGAAAAAAGTTGATTTCAGAGCATGATTTTTGAACAGGAGCTTCAACGGTTTTGTGGCATATGAGAAATTCCCTAAGCCCCGGACCCATCGATTTTGGTCAAAAATGAAAATGTTAAAAGTGCCCCTATTTCTGCTTTAAACTTTAGTTACCATCCCAAAATGAATCCCTGAGATGAAAAAAGTTGATTTCAGAGCATGATTTTTGAACAGGAGCTTCAACTGTTTTGTGGCATATGAGAAATTCCCTAAGCCCCGGACCCATCGATTTTGGTCAAAAATGAACATTTTAAAGGTGCCCCTATTTCTGCTTTAAACTTTAGTTACCATCCCAAAATGAATCCCTGAGATGAAAAAAGTTGATTTCAGAGCATGATTTTTGAACAGGAGCTTCAACTGTTTTGTGGCATATGAGAAATTCCCTAAGCCCCGGACCCATCGATTTTGGTCAAAAATGAAAATTTTAAAAGTGCCCCTATTTCTGCTTTAAACTTTAGTTACCATCCCACAATGAATCCCTGAGATGAAAAAAGTTGATTTCGGAGCATGATTTTTGAACAGGAGCTTCAACGGTTTTGGGGCATATGAGAAATTCCCTAAGCCCCGGACCCATCGATTTTGGTCAACGATTTTGGTCAAAAATGAAAATTTTAAAAGTGCCCCTATTTCTGCTTTAAACTTTAGTTACCATCCCAAAATGAATCCCTGAGATGAAAAAAGTTGATTTTGGAGCATGATTTTTGAACAGGAGCTTCAACGGATTTGGGGCATATGAGAAATTCCCTAAGCCCCGGACCCATCGATTTTGGTCAAAAATGAAAATTTTAAAAGTTCCCCTATTTCTGCTTTAAACTTTAGTTACCATCCCAAAATGAATCCCTGAGATGAAAAAAGTTGATTTCGGAGCATGATTTTTGAACAGGAGCTTCAACGGATTTGGGGCATATGAGAAATTCCCTAAGCCCCGGACCCATCGATTTTGGTCAAAAATGAAAATTTTAACAGTGCCCCTATTTCTGCTTTAAACTTTAGTTACCATCCCAAAATGAATCCCTGAGATGAAAAAAGTTGACTTTCGGAGCATGATTTTTGAACAGGAGCTTCAACGGTTTTGTGGCATATGAGAAATTCCCTAAGCCCCGGACCCATCGATTTTGGTCAAAAATGAAAATTTTAATAGGTGCCCCTATTTCTGCTTTAAACTTTAGTTACCATCCCAAAAAATGAATCCCTGAGATGAAAAAAGTTGACTTCGGAGCATGATTTTTGAACAGGAGCTTCAACGGTTTTGTGGCATATGAGAAATTCCCTAAGCCCCCGGACCCCATCGATTTTGGTCAAAAATGAAAATTTTAAAAGTGCCCCTATTTCTGCTTTAAACTTTAGTTACCATCCCAAAATGAATCCCTGAGATGAAAAAAAGTTGCTTTCGGAGCATGGATTTTTGAACAGGAGCTTCAACGGATTTGGGGCATATGAGAAATTCCCTAAGCCCCGGACCCATCGATTTTGGTCAAAAATGAAAAATTTTAAAAGTGCCCCTATTTCTGCTTTAAACTTTAGTTACCATCCCAAAATGAATCCCTGAGATGAAAAAAGTTGATTTCGGAGCATGATTTTTGAACAGGAGCTTCAACGGTTTTTGTGGCATATGAGAAATTCCCTAAGCCCCGGACCCATCGATTTTGGTCAAAAATGAAAATGTTAAAAGTGCCCCCTATTTCTGCTTTAAACTTTAGTTACCATCCCAAAATGAATCCCTGAGATGAAAAAAAGTTGATTTCGGAGCATGATTTTTGAACAGGAGCTTCAACGGTTTTGTGGCATATGAGAAATTCCCTAAGCCCCGGACCCATCGATTTTGGTCAAAAATGAAAATTTTAAAAAGTGCCCCTATTTCTGCTTTAAACTTTAGTTACCATCCCAAAATAATTCCCCTGAGATGAAAAAAGTTGATTTCGGAGCATGATTTTTTGAACAGGAGCTTCAACGGATTTGGGGCATATGAGAAATTCATCGATTCTGGTCAAAAATGAAAATTTTAAAAGTGCCCCCTATTTCTGCTTTAAACTTTAGTTACCATCCCAAAATGAATCCCTGAGATGAAAAAAGTTGATTTCGGAGCATGATTTTTTGAACAGGAGCTTCAACGGTTTTGGGGCATATGAGAAATTCCATAAGCCCCGGACCCATCGATTTTGGTCAAAAATGAAAATTTTAAAAGTGCCCCCTATTTCTGCTTTAAACTTTAGTTACCATCCCAAAATGAATCCCTGAGATGAAAAAAAGTTGACTTCGGAGCATGATTTTTGAACAGGAGCTTCAACGGTTTTGTGGCATATGAGAAATTCCCTAAGCCCCCGGACCCATCGATTTTGGTCAAAAATGAAAATTTTAAAAGTGCCCCTATTTCTGCTTTAAACTTTAGTTACCATCCCAAAATAATTCCCTGAGATGAAAAAAGTTGATTTCGGAGCATGATTTTTGAACAGGAGCTTCAACGGATTTGGGGCATATGAGAAATTCATCGATTCTGGTCAAAAATGAAAATTTTAAAAGTGCCCCTATTTCTGCTTTAAACTTTAGTTACCATCCCAAAATGAATCCCTGAGATGAAAAAAGTTGATTTCGGAGCATGATTTTTGAACAGGAGCTTCAACGGTTTTGGGGCATATGAGAAATTCCATAAGCCCCGGACCCATCGATTTTGGTCAAAAATGAAAATTTTAAAAGTGCCCCTATTTCTGCTTTAAACTTTAGTTACCATCCCAAAAATGAATCCCTGAGATGAAAAAAGTTGACTTCGGAGCATGATTTTTGAACAGGAGCTTCAACGGTTTTGTGGCATATGAGAAATTCCCTAAGCCCCCGGACCCATCGATTTTGGTCAAAAATGAAAATTTTAAAAGTGCCCCTATTTCTGCTTTAAACTTTAGTTACCATCCCAAAATGAATCCCTGAGATGAAAAAAGTTGCTTTCGGAGCATGATTTTTGAACAGGAGCTTCAACGGATTTGGGGCATATGAGAAATTCCCTAAGCCCCGGACCCATCGATTTTGGTCAAAAATGAAAATTTTAAAAGTGCCCCTATTTCTGCTTTAAACTTTAGTTACCATCCCAAAATGAATCCCTGAGATGAAAAAAGTTGCTTTCGGAGCATGATTTTTGAACAGGAGCTTCAACGGATTTGGGGCATATGAGAAATTCCCTAAGCCCCGGACCCATCGATTTTGGTCAAAAATGAAAATTTTAAAAGTGCCCCTATTTCTGCTTTAAACTTTAGTTACCATCCCAAAATGAATCCCTGAGATGAAAAAAGTTGATTTCGGAGCATGATTTTTGAACAGGAGCTTCAACGGTTTTGTGGCATATGAGAAATTCCCTAAGCCCCGGACCCATCGATTTTGGTCAAAAATGAAAATTTTAAAAGTGCCCCTATTTCTGCTTTAAACTTTAGTTACCATCCCAAAATGAATCCCTGAGATGAAAAAAGTTGATTTCAGAGCATGATTTTTGAACAGGAGCTTCAACGGTTTTGTGGCATATGAGAAATTCCCTAAGCCCCGGACCCATCGATTTTGGTCAAAAATGAAAATGTTAAAAGTGCCCCTATTTCTGCTTTAAACTTTAGTTACCATCCCAAAATGAATCCCTGAGATGAAAAAAGTTGATTTCAGAGCATGATTTTTGAACAGGAGCTTCAACTGTTTTGTGGCATATGAGAAATTCCCTAAGCCCCGGACCCATCGATTTTGGTCAAAAATGAACATTTTAAAGGTGCCCCTATTTCTGCTTTAAACTTTAGTTACCATCCCAAAATGAATCCCTGAGATGAAAAAAGTTGATTTCAGAGCATGATTTTTGAACAGGAGCTTCAACTGTTTTGTGGCATATGAGAAATTCCCTAAGCCCCGGACCCATCGATTTTGGTCAAAAATGAAAATTTTAAAAGTGCCCCTATTTCTGCTTTAAACTTTAGTTACCATCCCAAAATGAATCCCTGAGATGAAAAAAGTTGATTTCGGAGCATGATTTTTGAACAGGAGCTTCAACGGTTTTGTGGCATATGAGAAATTCCCTAAGCCCCGGACCCATCGATTTTGGTCAAAAATGAAAATTTTAAAAGTGCCCCTATTTCTGCTTTAAACTTTAGTTACCATCCCACAATGAATCCCTGAGATGAAAAAAGTTGATTTCGGAGCATGATTTTTGAACAGGAGCTTCAACGGTTTTGGGGCATATGAGAAATTCCATAAGCCCCGGACCCATCGATTTTGGTCAAAAATGAAAATGTTAAAAGTGCCCCTATTTCTGCTTTAAACTTTAGTTACCATCCCAAAATGAATCACTGAGATGAAAAAAGTTGATTTCAGAGCATGATTTTTGAACAGGAGCTTCAACGGTTTTGTGGCATATGAGAAATTCCCTAAGCCCCGGACCCATCGATTTTGGTCAAAAATGAAAATGTTAAAAGTGCCCCTATTTCTGCTTTAAACTTTAGTTACCATCCCAAAATGAATCCCTGAGATGAAAAAAGTTTATTTCGGAGCATGATTTTTGAACAGGAGCTTCAACGGTTTTGTGGCATATGAGAAATTCCCTAAGCCCCGGACCCATCGATTTTGGTCAAAAATGAAAATTTTAAAAGTGCCCCTATTTCTGCTTTAAACTTTAGTTACCATCCCAAAATGAATCCCTGAGATGAAAAAAGTTGATTTTGGAGCATGATTTTTGAACAGGAGCTTCAACGGATTTGGGGCATATGAGAAATTCCCTTAAGCCCCGGACCCATCGATTTTGGTCAAAAATGAAAATTTTAAAAGTTCCCCTATTTCTGCTTTAAACTTTAGTTACCATCCCAAAATGAATCCCTGAGATGAAAAAAGTT
>NW_026968887.1:0-64427 GCF_028390025.1 Pseudophryne corroboree | reverse complement strand
CCCTCGGGCAGCCACCCAAGAAGAGCCCACCTATCTTGTGGAATGAGCCTTTACTGATTTTGGATGTGGCAATCCAGCCGCAGAATGAGCCTGCTGAATCGTGTTACAGATCCAGCGAGCAATAGTTTGCTTTGAAGCAGGAGCACCCAGCTTGTTGGATGCATACAGGATAAACAGTGACCCAGTTTTCCTGACTCTAGCCGTTCTGGCTACATAAACCTTCAAAGCCCTGACTACATCTAGTAACTCGGAATCCTCCAAGTCACGAGTAGCCACAGGCACCACAATAGATTGGTTCATATGAAAAGATGACACCACCTTTGGCAGAAATTGTGGACGAGTCCTCAATTCCGCTCTGTCCATATGAAAAACCAGATAGGGCTTTTATGTGACAAAGCCGATAATTCTGACACACGCCTCGCCGAGGCCAAGGCTAATAGCATGACCACCTTCCACGTGAGATATTTTAACTCCACGGTTTTAAGTGGTTCAAACCAATGTGACTTCAGGAAACTTAACACCACGTTAAGATCCCAAGGTGCCACTGGGGGCACAAAAGGTGGCTGAATATGCAGCACTCCCTTTACAAATGTCTGAACTTCAGGCAGAAGCCAGTTCTTTTTGAAAGAAAATAGACAGGGACGAAATCTGGACCTTAATGGAACCCAATTTCAGGCCCAACGACACCCCCGACTGTAGGAAGTGAAGGAAACGGCCCAGCTGGAATTCCTCCGTGGGGGCCTTCCTAGCCTCACACCAATATGGATCTGACCGAACTGTATGGTTTCGGGACTACATCATGGTCAAATAATAACCCCCTCCTTGTTGAAGGAGGGGAACCTTGACCACCACCTGTTGAAGATACAATTTGTGAATTGCAGTTAACACTGTTTCCCTCTCGTGGGGGGAAGCCGGCAGGGCCGTCGGTGAGGAGGCATCTTCTCAAAGTCCAGCTTGTATCCCTGAGACACAATATCTATTGCCCAGGGATCTAACAGGGAGTGAACCCACTTGTGGCTGAACTTCCGAAGGCGTGCCCCCACCAGGCCTAGCTCCGCCTGTGGAGCCCCAGTGACATGCGGTGGATTTTTGTAGAGGCCGGGGTTTTTAGGACTTCTGTTCCTGGGAACTAGCTGTATTGTGCAGCTTCTTTTCTCTGCCCCCGCCTCTGGCAAGAAAGGACGCACCTCGGACCTTCTTGTGTTTTTTATTTTTTATTTTATTTGAAAGGCTGCATTTGATAATGTTGTGCTTTCCTAGGCTGTGCAGGGTTAAAGGGCAAAATATCAGAATTACCAGCCATAGCTGTGGAGACCAGGTCCGAGAACCCTTCTCCACACAATCCTCAGCCTTCCATATGCCTCTTAAGTCGGCATCATCTGTCCATTGCATATTGTACAGGACACGTCAAGCAGAAATCGACATAGCTTTGACTGTAGGACCCAGTATACTCATGTCTCTATGGGCATGTTTTATATATACATATCTCTTAAGACAGCATCTTTTATATATATATATATATATATCTCTATATATCTCTATATATACATATATATATCTATATACATACTAGGGTCTCAATCTCTGCTGATAAGGTACCTGTCCACGCTGCCACAGCGCTATAAACCCATGCCGACACATTCGCCGGTCTGAGTAGTGTACCAGAATGTGCAGTTGTGCACGCTATCTGCAGGATCCCTGAGAATAGCTGTAACATCAGGGCTGCCTTTTGTGACACCCTAGAGGAAGATTCCCATCATATCCTGGCCCTAGTGGGGAAAGTATACTGCCTGAGAATTCTTTATGTGAAACTGCAGTCTCTTGTCTGGAGTTTCCCGCTCTTTTTTATCAAGAGAGGAGGGAAATTTACCTCAGCTTTCTTCATCTTAAACATGTGTACCCTTGTGACAGGGACAGATGAGTCATCAGTGATATGCAAATCATCTTTTATTACAATAAACATATATTGAATACTTTTCTGCCATCTTGGCTGTAACTTTCAATTATCGTAGTCGACACTGGAGTCAACTCCGTGTCGATATCAGTGTCTATTATTTTGGATAGTGATCATTGAGAGACTCTGAAGGTCTCTGCGACATAGGGACAGACATGGGTAGATTTCCTGTCTGTTCTCTAATCTTTTGTGCAATAAATTCACCTTAGCACTTAATTACACATATCCAAACAGGTGTCGGCGTTGTCGACGGAGACACCCTCTCACACACATATTTGCTCCATCTCCTCCTTATGGGAGCCTTTTACCTCAGACATGTCGACACACACGTACCGACACACCACACACTCAGGGAATGCTCATTCGAAGACAATTCCCCAATAAGGCCCTTTGGAGAGACAGAGAGAGAGTATGCCAGCACACACCCCAGCGCTATTAACCCAGGAATAACACAGTAACTTAATGTTAACCCAGTAGCTGCTGTTTATATTGATTTTTTGCGCCTAATTATGTTTCCCCCCCCCCCTCTCTTTTTACCCTCTTCTACCGTGTAACTGCAGGGGAGAGACTGGGGAGCTTCCTCTCAGCGGTGCTGTGGAGAAAAAACATGGCGCTGGTTAGTGCTGAGGAAGAAGCCCCGCCCCCTCAGCGGCGGGCTTCTGTCCCGCGATCTAACAGGGAGTGAACCCACTTGTGGCTGAACTTACAAAGGCGTGCCCCCACCGGGCCTAGCTCCGCCTGTGGAGCCCCAGCGACATGCGGCGGATTTTTGTAGAGGCCGGGGAGGACTTCTGTTCCTTGGAACTAGCTGTGTTGTGCAGCTTCTTTCCTCTGCCCCCGCCTCTGGCAAGAAAGGACGCACCTCGGACTTTCTTGTTTCTTTATTCGGAGGGCTGCATTTGATAATGTTGTGCTTTCCTAGGCTGTGCAGGAATATAAGGCAAAATATCAGAATTACCAGCTATAGCTGTGGAGACCAGGTCCGAGAACCCTTCTCCACACAATCCTCAGCCTTCCACATGCCTCTTAAGTCGGCATCATCTGTCCATTGCATCTTCTACAGGACACGTCAAGCAGAAATCGACATAGCTTTGACTCTAGGACCCAGTATACTCATGTCTCTTTGGGCATGTTTAATATATATATATATATATATATATATATATATATATACATACCTATCACTTAAGACAGCATCTTTAATATATATATACATTTCTATATATACATATATATATATATATATATATATATATATCTATATGCATCCTAGGGTCTCAATCTCTGCTGATAAGGTACCTGTCCACGCTGCCACAGCGCTATAAACCCATGCCGACACAATCGCCGGTCTGAGTAGTATACTAGAATGTGCACGCTATCTGCAGGATTCCTGAGAATAGCTAGTGCTACCTTCTGGGCAAACGGGACACCCTAGGGGAAGATTCCCATCACATCCTGGCCCTAGTGGGGAAAGGATACTGCTTGAGAATTTTTTGTGGGAAGCTGCAGTCTCTTGTCTGGAGTTTCCCGCTCTTTTTCCTCATGAGAGGAGGGAAATTTACCTCAGCTTTCTTCCCCTTAACATGTGTACCCTTGTGTCAGGGACAGATGAGTCATCAGTGATATGCAAATCATCTTTTATTACAATAATCATATATTGAATACCTTTCAGCCAACTTGGCTGTAACTTTGCATTATCGTAGTCGACACTGGAGTCAAACTCCGTGTCGATATCAGTGTTTATAATTTTGGATAGTGAGCATTGAGAGACTCTGAAGGTCTCTGTGACATAGGGACAGACAAGGGTAGATTTCCTGTCTGTTCTCTAATCTTTTGTGCAATAAATTCACCTCAGCTCTTACACATATCCAAACAGGTGTCGGCGTTGTCGACGGAGACACCCTCTCACACACATATTTGCTCTATCTCCTCCTTAGGGGAGCCTTTTACCTCAGACATGTCGACACACACGTACCGACACACCACACACACAGGGGATGCTCTACTTGAAGACAGTTCCCCCACAAGGCCCTTTGGAGAGACAGAGAGAGAGTATGCCAGCACACACCCCAGCGCTATATGACCCAGGAATCACACAGTAACTTAGTGTTAACCCAGTAGCTGCTGTATATATTATTTTTACGCCAAATTTATGTGCCCCCCCTCTCTTTTACACCCTCTCTATCATGCAGGGGAGAGCCTGGGGAGCTTCCTCTCAGCGGATCTGTGGAGAGAAAATGGCGCTGGTGAGTGCTGAGGAAGAAAGCCCCGCCCCCTCAGCGGCGGGCTTCTCCCGCGATTTTGTGTAAAATTATTGGCGGGGGCTCATGCATATAACAGTGTCCAACTGTATATATGCTGCTTTTGCCAGGAGGTACTTAATTGCTGCCCAGGGCGCCCCCCCCCTGCGCCCTGCACCCTACAGTGACCAGAGTGTGTGGGTGTAATGTGGGAGCAATGGCGCACAGCTGCAGTGCTGTGCGCTACCTCATGTGAAGACAGGAGTCTTCTGCCGCCGATTTCGATGTCTTCTTGCTTCTGCCGGCTTCTGTCTTCTGGCTCTGCGAGGGGGACGGCGGCGCGGCTCCGGGAACGGACGACAAGGTCAGGTTCTGTGTTCGATCCCTCTGGAGCTAATGGTGTCCAGTAGCCTAAGAAGCGCAACCTAGCCGCAGTTAGTAGGTTTGCTTCTCTCCCCTCAGTCCCTCGTAGCAGAGAGTCTGTTGCCAGCAGAAGCTCTCTGAAAATAAAAAACCTAACTAAAATACTTTCTTATTAGCAAGCTCAGGAGAGCCCACTAAAAGCACCCAGCTCTGGCCGGGCACAGATTCTAACTGAGGTCTGGAGGAGGGGCATACAGGGAGGAGCCAGTGCACACCAGGTAGTACTAAATCTTTCTTTAGAGTGCCCAGTCTCCTGCGGAGCCCGTCTATTCCCCATGGTCCTTACGGAGTCCCCAGCATCCACTAGGACGTTAGAGAAATATATATTAACATAAGAAACTCACATACACATACATTGCAAACATTAACACACACATACCAAGAAATACACAATTTCCACACTCCTCTGGGCAGAGGCTGAGCTATTCCGACGAGAGCTCCCTGCAGCAGTAGTAGGAGCTTCTGTGATCGCGGTCGCGGTAGCGGTCGCGGATTTTATAGAGATGGAGACACAGCTGTCTCCGTCCCTGAAAAAATAGGATATTACTTACCGGTAAATCTATTTCTCGTAGTCCGTAGTGGATGCTGGGGACTCCGTAAGGACCATGGGGAATAGACAGGACACTCTAAGAAAGAATTAGGACTACTGGTGTGCACTGGCTCCTCCCTCTATGTCCCTCCTCCAGACCTCAGTTAAGGAAACTGTGCCCGGAAGAGCTGACAATACAAGAAAAGGAATTTGGAATCCAGGGTAAGACTCATACCAGCCACACCAATCACACCGTATAACTCATGATAACCATACCCAGTTAACAGTATGAACAACAACAGAGCATCAGACAAACCTGATGCAACCATAAAAGAACCCTTATATAAGCAATAACTATATACAAGTGTTGCAGAAGAAGTCCCCATTTGGGACGGGCGCCCAGCATCCACTACGGTCTACGAGAAATAGATTTACCGGTAAGTAAAATCCTATTTTCTCTAACGTCCTAGTGGATGCTGGGGACTCCGTAAGGACCATGGGGATTATACCAAAGCACCCAAACGGGCGGGAGAATGCGGATGACTCTGCAGCACCGAATGAGCAAACTCAAGGTCCTCCTCAGCCAGGGTATCAAACTTGTAGAACTTTGCAAATGTGTTTGAACCCGACCAAGTAGCTGCTCGGCAAAGCTGTAATGCCGAGACCCCTCGGGCAGCCACCCAAGAAGAGCCCACCTATCTTGTGGAATGAGCCTTTACTGATTTTGGATGTGGCAATCCAGCCGCAGAATGAGCCTGCTGAATCGTGTTACAGATCCAGCGAGCAATAGTTTGCTTTGAAGCAGGAGCACCCAGCTTGTTGGATGCATACAGGATAAACAGTGACCCAGTTTTCCTGACTCTAGCCGTTCTGGCTACATAAACCTTCAAAGCCCTGACTACATCTAGTAACTCGGAATCCTCCAAGTCACGAGTAGCCACAGGCACCACAATAGATTGGTTCATATGAAAAGATGACACCACCTTTGGCAGAAATTGTGGACGAGTCCTCAATTCCGCTCTGTCCATATGAAAAACCAGATAGGGCTTTTATGTGACAAAGCCGATAATTCTGACACACGCCTCGCCGAGGCCAAGGCTAATAGCATGACCACCTTCCACGTGAGATATTTTAACTCCACGGTTTTAAGTGGTTCAAACCAATGTGACTTCAGGAAACTTAACACCACGTTAAGATCCCAAGGTGCCACTGGGGGCACAAAAGGTGGCTGAATATGCAGCACTCCCTTTACAAATGTCTGAACTTCAGGCAGAAGCCAGTTCTTTTTGAAAGAAAATAGACAGGGACGAAATCTGGACCTTAATGGAACCCAATTTCAGGCCCAACGACACCCCCGACTGTAGGAAGTGAAGGAAACGGCCCAGCTGGAATTCCTCCGTGGGGGCCTTCCTAGCCTCACACCAATATGGATCTGACCGAACTGTATGGTTTCGGGACTACATCATGGTCAAATAATAACCCCCTCCTTGTTGAAGGAGGGGAACCTTGACCACCACCTGTTGAAGATACAATTTGTGAATTGCAGTTAACACTGTTTCCCTCTCGTGGGGGGAAGCCGGCAGGGCCGTCGGTGAGGAGGCATCTTCTCAAAGTCCAGCTTGTATCCCTGAGACACAATATCTATTGCCCAGGGATCTAACAGGGAGTGAACCCACTTGTGGCTGAACTTCCGAAGGCGTGCCCCCACCAGGCCTAGCTCCGCCTGTGGAGCCCCAGTGACATGCGGTGGATTTTTGTAGAGGCCGGGGTTTTTAGGACTTCTGTTCCTGGGAACTAGCTGTATTGTGCAGCTTCTTTTCTCTGCCCCCGCCTCTGGCAAGAAAGGACGCACCTCGGACCTTCTTGTGTTTTTTATTTTTTTTTTTATTTGAAAGGCTGCATTTGATAATGTTGTGCTTTCCTAGGCTGTGCAGGGTTAAAGGGCAAAATATCAGAATTACCAGCCATAGCTGTGGAGACCAGGTCCGAGAACCCTTCTCCACACAATCCTCAGCCTTCCATATGCCTCTTAAGTCGGCATCATCTGTCCATTGCATATTGTACAGGACACGTCAAGCAGAAATCGACATAGCTTTGACTGTAGGACCCAGTATACTCATGTCTCTATGGGCATGTTTTATATATACATATCTCTTAAGACAGCATCTTTTATATATATATATATATATATATATCTCTATATATCTCTATATATACATATATATATCTATATACATACTAGGGTCTCAATCTCTGCTGATAAGGTACCTGTCCACGCTGCCACAGCGCTATAAACCCATGCCGACACATTCGCCGGTCTGAGTAGTGTACCAGAATGTGCAGTTGTGCACGCTATCTGCAGGATCCCTGAGAATAGCTGTAACATCAGGGCTGCCTTTTGTGACACCCTAGAGGAAGATTCCCATCATATCCTGGCCCTAGTGGGGAAAGTATACTGCCTGAGAATTCTTTATGTGAAACTGCAGTCTCTTGTCTGGAGTTTCCCGCTCTTTTTTATCAAGAGAGGAGGGAAATTTACCTCAGCTTTCTTCATCTTAAACATGTGTACCCTTGTGACAGGGACAGATGAGTCATCAGTGATATGCAAATCATCTTTTATTACAATAAACATATATTGAATACTTTTCTGCCATCTTGGCTGTAACTTTCAATTATCGTAGTCGACACTGGAGTCAACTCCGTGTCGATATCAGTGTCTATTATTTTGGATAGTGATCATTGAGAGACTCTGAAGGTCTCTGCGACATAGGGACAGACATGGGTAGATTTCCTGTCTGTTCTCTAATCTTTTGTGCAATAAATTCACCTTAGCACTTAATTACACATATCCAAACAGGTGTCGGCGTTGTCGACAGAGACACCCTCTCACACACATATTTGCTCCATCTCCTCCTTATGGGAGCCTTTTACCTCAGACATGTCGACACACACGTACCGACACACCACACACTCAGGGAATGCTCATTCGAAGACAATTCCCCAATAAGGCCCTTTGGAGAGACAGAGAGAGAGTATGCCAGCACACACCCCAGCGCTATTAACCCAGGAATAACACAGTAACTTAATGTTAACCCAGTAGCTGCTGTTTATATTGATTTTTGCGCCTAATTATGTGCCCCCCCCCCCTCTCTTTTTACCCTCTTCTACCGTGTAACTGCAGGGGAGAGACTGGGGAGCTTCCTCTCAGCGGTGCTGTGGAGAAAAAACATGGCGCTGGTTAGTGCTGAGGAAGAAGCCCCGCCCCCTCAGCGGCGGGCTTCTGTCCCGCGATCTAACAGGGAGTGAACCCACTTGTGGCTGAACTTACAAAGGCGTGCCCCCACCGGGCCTAGCTCCGCCTGTGGAGCCCCAGCGACATGCGGCGGATTTTTGTAGAGGCCGGGGAGGACTTCTGTTCCTTGGAACTAGCTGTGTTGTGCAGCTTCTTTCCTCTGCCCCCGCCTCTGGCAAGAAAGGACGCACCTCGGACTTTCTTGTTTCTTTATTCGGAGGGCTGCATTTGATAATGTTGTGCTTTCCTAGGCTGTGCAGGAATATAAGGCAAAATATCAGAATTACCAGCTATAGCTGTGGAGACCAGGTCCGAGAACCCTTCTCCACACAATCCTCAGCCTTCCACATGCCTCTTAAGTCGGCATCATCTGTCCATTGCATCTTCTACAGGACACGTCAAGCAGAAATCGACATAGCTTTGACTCTAGGACCCAGTATACTCATGTCTCTTTGGGCATGCTTAATATATATATATATATATATACATACCTATCACTTAAGACAGCATCTTTAATATATATATACATTTCTATATATACATATATATATATCTATATATCTATATGCATCCTAGGGTCTCAATCTCTGCTGATAAGGTACCTGTCCACGCTGCCACAGCGCTATAAACCCATGCCGACACAATCGCCGGTCTGAGTAGTATACTAGAATGTGCACGCTATCTGCAAGATTCCTGAGAATAGCTAGTGCTACCTTCTGGGCAAACGGGACACCCTAGGGGAAGATTCCCATCACATCCTGGCCCTAGTGGGGAAAGGATACTGCTTGAGAATTTTTTGTGGGAAGCTGCAGTCTCTTGTCTGGAGTTTCCCGCTCTTTTTCCTCATGAGAGGAGGGAAATTTACCTCAGCTTTCTTCCCCTTAACATGTGTACCCTTGTGTCAGGGACAGATGAGTCATCAGTGATATGCAAATCATCTTTTATTACAATAATCATATATTGAATACCTTTCAGCCAACTTGGCTGTAACTTTGCATTATCGTAGTCGACACTGGAGTCAAACTCCGTGTCGATATCAGTGTTTATAATTTTGGATAGTGAGCATTGAGAGACTCTGAAGGTCTCTGTGACATAGGGACAGACAAGGGTAGATTTCCTGTCTGTTCTCTAATTTTTTGTGCAATAAATTCACCTCAGCTCTTACACATATCCAAACAGGTGTCGGCGTTGTCGACGGAGACACCCTCTCACACACATATTTGCTCTATCTCCTCCTTAGGGGAGCCTTTTACCTCAGACATGTCGACACACACGTACCGACACACCACACACACAGGGGATGCTCTACTTGAAGACAGTTCCCCCACAAGGCCCTTTGGAGAGACAGAGAGAGAGTATGCCAGCACACACCCCAGCGCTATATGACCCAGGAATCACACAGTAACTTAGTGTTAACCCAGTAGCTGCTGTATATATTATTTTTACGCCAAATTTATGTGCCCCCCCTCTCTTTTACACCCTCTCTATCATGCAGGGGAGAGCCTGGGGAGCTTCCTCTCAGCGGATCTGTGGAGAGAAAATGGCGCTGGTGAGTGCTGAGGAAGAAAGCCCCGCCCCCTCAGCGGCGGGCTTCTCCCGCGATTTTGTGTAAAATTAATGGCGGGGGCTCATGCATATAACAGTGTCCAACTGTATATATGCTGCTTTTGCCAGGAGGTACTTAATTGCTGCCCAGGGCGCCCCCCCCCCCCTGCGCCCTGCACCCTACAGTGACCAGAGTGTGTGGGTGTAATGTGGGAGCAATGGCGCACAGCTGCAGTGCTGTGCGCTACCTCATGTGAAGACAGGAGTCTTCTGCCGCCGATTTCGATGTCTTCTTGCTTCTGCCGGCTTCTGTCTTCTGGCTCTGCGAGGGGGACGGCGGCGCGGCTCCGGGAACGGACGACAAGGTCAGGTTCTGTGTTCGATCCCTCTGGAGCTAATGGTGTCCAGTAGCCTAAGAAGCGCAACCTAGCCGCAGTTAGTAGGTTTGCTTCTCTCCCCTCAGTCCCTCGTAGCAGAGAGTCTGTTGCCAGCAGAAGCTCTCTGAAAATAAAAAACCTAACTAAAATACTTTCTTATTAGCAAGCTCAGGAGAGCCCACTAAAAGCACCCAGCTCTGGCCGGGCACAGATTCTAACTGAGGTCTGGAGGAGGGGCATACAGGGAGGAGCCAGTGCACACCAGGTAGTACTAAATCTTTCTTTAGAGTGCCCAGTCTCCTGCGGAGCCCGTCTATTCCCCATGGTCCTTACGGAGTCCCCAGCATCCACTAGGACGTTAGAGAAATATATATTAACATAAGAAACTCACATACACATACATTGCAAACATTAACACACACATACCAAGAAATACGCAATTTCCACACTCCTCTGGGCAGAGGCTGAGCTATTCCGACGAGAGCTCCCTGCAGCAGTAGTAGGAGCTTCTGTGATCGCGGTCGCGGTAGCGGTCGCGGATTTTATAGAGATGGAGACACAGCTGTCTCCGTCCCTGAAAAAATAGGATATTACTTACCGGTAAATCTATTTCTCGTAGTCCGTAGTGGATGCTGGGGACTCCGTAAGGACCATGGGGAATAGACAGGACACTCTAAGAAAGAATTAGGACTACTGGTGTGCACTGGCTCCTCCCTCTATGTCCCTCCTCCAGACCTCAGTTAAGGAAACTGTGCCCGGAAGAGCTGACAATACAAGAAAAGGAATTTGGAATCCAGGGTAAGACTCATACCAGCCACACCAATCACACCGTATAACTCATGATAACCATACCCAGTTAACAGTATGAACAACAACAGAGCATCAGACAAACCTGATGCAACCATAAAAGAACCCTTATATAAGCAATAACTATATACAAGTGTTGCAGAAGAAGTCCCCATTTGGGACGGGCGCCCAGCATCCACTACGGTCTACGAGAAATAGATTTACCGGTAAGTAAAATCCTATTTTCTCTAACGTCCTAGTGGATGCTGGGGACTCCGTAAGGACCATGGGGATTATACCAAAGCACCCAAACGGGCGGGAGAATGCGGATGACTCTGCAGCACCGAATGAGCAAACTCAAGGTCCTCCTCAGCCAGGGTATCAAACTTGTAGAACTTTGCAAATGTGTTTGAACCCGACCAAGTAGCTGCTCGGCAAAGCTGTAATGCCGAGACCCCTCGGGCAGCCACCCAAGAAGAGCCCACCTATCTTGTGGAATGAGCCTTTACTGATTTTGGATGTGGCAATCCAGCCGCAGAATGAGCCTGCTGAATCGTGTTACAGATCCAGCGAGCAATAGTTTGCTTTGAAGCAGGAGCACCCAGCTTGTTGGATGCATACAGGATAAACAGTGACCCAGTTTTCCTGACTCTAGCCGTTCTGGCTACATAAACCTTCAAAGCCCTGACTACATCTAGTAACTCGGAATCCTCCAAGTCACGAGTAGCCACAGGCACCACAATAGATTGGTTCATATGAAAAGATGACACCACCTTTGGCAGAAATTGTGGACGAGTCCTCAATTCCGCTCTGTCCATATGAAAAACCAGATAGGGCTTTTATGTGACAAAGCCGATAATTCTGACACACGCCTCGCCGAGGCCAAGGCTAATAGCATGACCACCTTCCACGTGAGATATTTTAACTCCACGGTTTTAAGTGGTTCAAACCAATGTGACTTCAGGAAACTTAACACCACGTTAAGATCCCAAGGTGCCACTGGGGGCACAAAAGGTGGCTGAATATGCAGCACTCCCTTTACAAATGTCTGAACTTCAGGCAGAAGCCAGTTCTTTTTGAAAGAAAATAGACAGGGACGAAATCTGGACCTTAATGGAACCCAATTTCAGGCCCAACGACACCCCCGACTGTAGGAAGTGAAGGAAACGGCCCAGCTGGAATTCCTCCGTGGGGGCCTTCCTAGCCTCACACCAATATGGATCTGACCGAACTGTATGGTTTCGGGACTACATCATGGTCAAATAATAACCCCCTCCTTGTTGAAGGAGGGGAACCTTGACCACCACCTGTTGAAGATACAATTTGTGAATTGCAGTTAACACTGTTTCCCTCTCGTGGGGGGAAGCCGGCAGGGCCGTCGGTGAGGAGGCATCTTCTCAAAGTCCAGCTTGTATCCCTGAGACACAATATCTATTGCCCAGGGATCTAACAGGGAGTGAACCCACTTGTGGCTGAACTTCCGAAGGCGTGCCCCCACCAGGCCTAGCTCCGCCTGTGGAGCCCCAGTGACATGCGGTGGATTTTTGTAGAGGCCGGGGTTTTTAGGACTTCTGTTCCTGGGAACTAGCTGTATTGTGCAGCTTCTTTTCTCTGCCCCCGCCTCTGGCAAGAAAGGACGCACCTCGGACCTTCTTGTGTTTTTTATTTTTTTTTTTATTTGAAAGGCTGCATTTGATAATGTTGTGCTTTCCTAGGCTGTGCAGGGTTAAAGGGCAAAATATCAGAATTACCAGCCATAGCTGTGGAGACCAGGTCCGAGAACCCTTCTCCACACAATCCTCAGCCTTCCATATGCCTCTTAAGTCGGCATCATCTGTCCATTGCATATTGTACAGGACACGTCAAGCAGAAATCGACATAGCTTTGACTGTAGGACCCAGTATACTCATGTCTCTATGGGCATGTTTTATATATACATATCTCTTAAGACAGCATCTTTTATATATATATATATATATCTCTATATATCTCTATATATACATATATATATCTATATACATACTAGGGTCTCAATCTCTGCTGATAAGGTACCTGTCCACGCTGCCACAGCGCTATAAACCCATGCCGACACATTCGCCGGTCTGAGTAGTGTACCAGAATGTGCAGTTGTGCACGCTATCTGCAGGATCCCTGAGAATAGCTGTAACATCAGGGCTGCCTTTTGTGACACCCTAGAGGAAGATTCCCATCATATCCTGGCCCTAGTGGGGAAAGTATACTGCCTGAGAATTCTTTATGTGAAACTGCAGTCTCTTGTCTGGAGTTTCCCGCTCTTTTTTATCATGAGAGGAGGGAAATTTACCTCAGCTTTCTTCATCTTAAACATGTGTACCCTTGTGACAGGGACAGATGAGTCATCAGTGATATGCAAATTATCTTTTATTACAATAAACATATATTGAATACTTTTCTGCCATCTTGGCTGTAACTTTCAATTATCGTAGTCGACACTGGAGTCAACTCCGTGTCGATATCAGTGTCTATTATTTTGGATAGTGATCATTGAGAGACTCTGAAGGTCTCTGCGACATAGGGACAGACATGGGTAGATTTCCTGTCTGTTCTCTAATCTTTTGTGCAATAAATTCACCTTAGCACTTAATTACACATATCCAAACAGGTGTCGGCGTTGTCGACGGAGACACCCTCTCACACACATATTTGCTCCATCTCCTCCTTATGGGAGCCTTTTACCTCAGACATGTCGACACACACGTACCGACACACCACACACTCAGGGAATGCTCATTCGAAGACAATTCCCCAATAAGGCCCTTTGGAGAGACAGAGAGAGAGTATGCCAGCACACACCCCAGCGCTATTAACCCAGGAATAACACAGTAACTTAATGTTAACCCAGTAGCTGCTGTTTATATTGATTTTTTGCGCCTAATTATGTTTCCCCCCCCCCTCTCTTTTTACCCTCTTCTACCGTGTAACTGCAGGGGAGAGACTGGGGAGCTTCCTCTCAGCGGTGCTGTGGAGAAAAAACATGGCGCTGGTTAGTGCTGAGGAAGAAGCCCCGCCCCCTCAGCGGCGGGCTTCTGTCCCGCGATCTAACAGGGAGTGAACCCACTTGTGGCTGAACTTACAAAGGCGTGCCCCCACCGGGCCTAGCTCCGCCTGTGGAGCCCCAGCGACATGCGGCGGATTTTTGTAGAGGCCGGGGAGGACTTCTGTTCCTTGGAACTAGCTGTGTTGTGCAGCTTCTTTCCTCTGCCCCCGCCTCTGGCAAGAAAGGACGCACCTCGGACTTTCTTGTTTCTTTATTCGGAGGGCTGCATTTGATAATGTTGTGCTTTCCTAGGCTGTGCAGGAATATAAGGCAAAATATCAGAATTACCAGCTATAGCTGTGGAGACCAGGTCCGAGAACCCTTCTCCACACAATCCTCAGCCTTCCACATGCCTCTTAAGTCGGCATCATCTGTCCATTGCATCTTCTACAGGACACGTCAAGCAGAAATCGACATAGCTTTGACTCTAGGACCCAGTATACTCATGTCTCTTTGGGCATGCTTAATATATATATATATATATATATATATATACATACCTATCACTTAAGACAGCATCTTTAATATATATATACATTTCTATATATACATATATATATATCTATATATCTATATGCATCCTAGGGTCTCAATCTCTGCTGATAAGGTACCTGTCCACGCTGCCACAGCGCTATAAACCCATGCCGACACAATCGCCGGTCTGAGTAGTATACTAGAATGTGCACGCTATCTGCAAGATTCCTGAGAATAGCTAGTGCTACCTTCTGGGCAAACGGGACACCCTAGGGGAAGATTCCCATCACATCCTGGCCCTAGTGGGGAAAGGATACTGCTTGAGAATTTTTTGTGGGAAGCTGCAGTCTCTTGTCTGGAGTTTCCCGCTCTTTTTCCTCATGAGAGGAGGGAAATTTACCTCAGCTTTCTTCCCCTTAACATGTGTACCCTTGTGTCAGGGACAGATGAGTCATCAGTGATATGCAAATCATCTTTTATTACAATAATCATATATTGAATACCTTTCAGCCAACTTGGCTGTAACTTTGCATTATCGTAGTCGACACTGGAGTCAAACTCCGTGTCGATATCAGTGTTTATAATTTTGGATAGTGAGCATTGAGAGACTCTGAAGGTCTCTGTGACATAGGGACAGACAAGGGTAGATTTCCTGTCTGTTCTCTAATCTTTTGTGCAATAAATTCACCTCAGCTCTTACACATATCCAAACAGGTGTCGGCGTTGTCGACGGAGACACCCTCTCACACACATATTTGCTCTATCTCCTCCTTAGGGGAGCCTTTTACCTCAGACATGTCGACACACACGTACCGACACACCACACACACAGGGGATGCTCTACTTGAAGACAGTTCCCCCACAAGGCCCTTTGGAGAGACAGAGAGAGAGTATGCCAGCACACACCCCAGCGCTATATGACCCAGGAATCACACAGTAACTTAGTGTTAACCCAGTAGCTGCTGTATATATTATTTTTACGCCAAATTTATGTGCCCCCCCTCTCTTTTACACCCTCTCTATCATGCAGGGGAGAGCCTGGGGAGCTTCCTCTCAGCGGATCTGTGGAGAGAAAATGGCGCTGGTGAGTGCTGAGGAAGAAAGCCCCGCCCCCTCAGCGGCGGGCTTCTCCCGCGATTTTGTGTAAAATTAATGGCGGGGGCTCATGCATATAACAGTGTCCAACTGTATATATGCTGCTTTTGCCAGGAGGTACTTAATTGCTGCCCAGGGCGCCCCCCCCCTGCGCCCTGCACCCTACAGTGACCAGAGTGTGTGGGTGTAATGTGGGAGCAATGGCGCACAGCTGCAGTGCTGTGCGCTACCTCATGTGAAGACAGGAGTCTTCTGCCGCCGATTTCGATGTCTTCTTGCTTCTGCCGGCTTCTGTCTTCTGGCTCTGCGAGGGGGACGGCGGCGCGGCTCCGGGAACGGACGACAAGGTCAGGTTCTGTGTTCGATCCCTCTGGAGCTAATGGTGTCCAGTAGCCTAAGAAGCGCAACCTAGCCGCAGTTAGTAGGTTTGCTTCTCTCCCCTCAGTCCCTCGTAGCAGAGAGTCTGTTGCCAGCAGAAGCTCTCTGAAAATAAAAAACCTAACTAAAATACTTTCTTATTAGCAAGCTCAGGAGAGCCCACTAAAAGCACCCAGCTCTGGCCGGGCACAGATTCTAACTGAGGTCTGGAGGAGGGGCATACAGGGAGGAGCCAGTGCACACCAGGTAGTACTAAATCTTTCTTTAGAGTGCCCAGTCTCCTGCGGAGCCCGTCTATTCCCCATGGTCCTTACGGAGTCCCCAGCATCCACTAGGACGTTAGAGAAATATATATTAACATAAGAAACTCACATACACATACATTGCAAACATTAACACACACATACCAAGAAATACGCAATTTCCACACTCCTCTGGGCAGAGGCTGAGCTATTCCGACGAGAGCTCCCTGCAGCAGTAGTAGGAGCTTCTGTGATCGCGGTCGCGGTAGCGGTCGCGGATTTTATAGAGATGGAGACACAGCTGTCTCCGTCCCTGAAAAAATAGGATATTACTTACCGGTAAATCTATTTCTCGTAGTCCGTAGTGGATGCTGGGGACTCCGTAAGGACCATGGGGAATAGACAGGACACTCTAAGAAAGAATTAGGACTACTGGTGTGCACTGGCTCCTCCCTCTATGTCCCTCCTCCAGACCTCAGTTAAGGAAACTGTGCCCGGAAGAGCTGACAATACAAGAAAAGGAATTTGGAATCCAGGGTAAGACTCATACCAGCCACACCAATCACACCGTATAACTCATGATAACCATACCCAGTTAACAGTATGAACAACAACAGAGCATCAGACAAACCTGATGCAACCATAAAAGAACCCTTATATAAGCAATAACTATATACAAGTGTTGCAGAAGAAGTCCCCATTTGGGACGGGCGCCCAGCATCCACTACGGTCTACGAGAAATAGATTTACCGGTAAGTAAAATCCTATTTTCTCTAACGTCCTAGTGGATGCTGGGGACTCCGTAAGGACCATGGGGATTATACCAAAGCACCCAAACGGGCGGGAGAATGCGGATGACTCTGCAGCACCGAATGAGCAAACTCAAGGTCCTCCTCAGCCAGGGTATCAAACTTGTAGAACTTTGCAAATGTGTTTGAACCCGACCAAGTAGCTGCTCGGCAAAGCTGTAATGCCGAGACCCCTCGGGCAGCCACCCAAGAAGAGCCCACCTATCTTGTGGAATGAGCCTTTACTGATTTTGGATGTGGCAATCCAGCCGCAGAATGAGCCTGCTGAATCGTGTTACAGATCCAGCGAGCAATAGTTTGCTTTGAAGCAGGAGCACCCAGCTTGTTGGATGCATACAGGATAAACAGTGACCCAGTTTTCCTGACTCTAGCCGTTCTGGCTACATAAACCTTCAAAGCCCTGACTACATCTAGTAACTCGGAATCCTCCAAGTCACGAGTAGCCACAGGCACCACAATAGATTGGTTCATATGAAAAGATGACACCACCTTTGGCAGAAATTGTGGACGAGTCCTCAATTCCGCTCTGTCCATATGAAAAACCAGATAGGGCTTTTATGTGACAAAGCCGATAATTCTGACACACGCCTCGCCGAGGCCAAGGCTAATAGCATGACCACCTTCCACGTGAGATATTTTAACTCCACGGTTTTAAGTGGTTCAAACCAATGTGACTTCAGGAAACTTAACACCACGTTAAGATCCCAAGGTGCCACTGGGGGCACAAAAGGTGGCTGAATATGCAGCACTCCCTTTACAAATGTCTGAACTTCAGGCAGAAGCCAGTTCTTTTTGAAAGAAAATAGACAGGGACGAAATCTGGACCTTAATGGAACCCAATTTCAGGCCCAACGACACCCCCGACTGTAGGAAGTGAAGGAAACGGCCCAGCTGGAATTCCTCCGTGGGGGCCTTCCTAGCCTCACACCAATATGGATCTGACCGAACTGTATGGTTTCGGGACTACATCATGGTCAAATAATAACCCCCTCCTTGTTGAAGGAGGGGAACCTTGACCACCACCTGTTGAAGATACAATTTGTGAATTGCAGTTAACACTGTTTCCCTCTCGTGGGGGGAAGCCGGCAGGGCCGTCGGTGAGGAGGCATCTTCTCAAAGTCCAGCTTGTATCCCTGAGACACAATATCTATTGCCCAGGGATCTAACAGGGAGTGAACCCACTTGTGGCTGAACTTCCGAAGGCGTGCCCCCACCAGGCCTAGCTCCGCCTGTGGAGCCCCAGTGACATGCGGTGGATTTTTGTAGAGGCCGGGGTTTTTAGGACTTCTGTTCCTGGGAACTAGCTGTATTGTGCAGCTTCTTTTCTCTGCCCCCGCCTCTGGCAAGAAAGGACGCACCTCGGACCTTCTTGTGTTTTTTATTTTTTTTTTTATTTGAAAGGCTGCATTTGATAATGTTGTGCTTTCCTAGGCTGTGCAGGGTTAAAGGGCAAAATATCAGAATTACCAGCCATAGCTGTGGAGACCAGGTCCGAGAACCCTTCTCCACACAATCCTCAGCCTTCCATATGCCTCTTAAGTCGGCATCATCTGTCCATTGCATATTGTACAGGACACGTCAAGCAGAAATCGACATAGCTTTGACTGTAGGACCCAGTATACTCATGTCTCTATGGGCATGTTTTATATATACATATCTCTTAAGACAGCATCTTTTATATATATATATATATATATATATCTCTATATATCTCTATATATACATATATATATCTATATACATACTAGGGTCTCAATCTCTGCTGATAAGGTACCTGTCCACGCTGCCACAGCGCTATAAACCCATGCCGACACATTCGCCGGTCTGAGTAGTGTACCAGAATGTGCAGTTGTGCACGCTATCTGCAGGATCCCTGAGAATAGCTGTAACATCAGGGCTGCCTTTTGTGACACCCTAGAGGAAGATTCCCATCATATCCTGGCCCTAGTGGGGAAAGTATACTGCCTGAGAATTCTTTATGTGAAACTGCAGTCTCTTGTCTGGAGTTTCCCGCTCTTTTTTTATCAAGAGAGGAGGGAAATTTACCTCAGCTTTCTTCATCTTAAACATGTGTACCCTTGTGACAGGGACAGATGAGTCATCAGTGATATGCAAATCATCTTTTATTACAATAAACATATATTGAATACTTTTCTGCCATCTTGGCTGTAACTTTCAATTATCGTAGTCGACACTGGAGTCAACTCCGTGTCGATATCAGTGTCTATTATTTTGGATAGTGATCATTGAGAGACTCTGAAGGTCTCTGCGACATAGGGACAGACATGGGTAGATTTCCTGTCTGTTCTCTAATCTTTTGTGCAATAAATTCACCTTAGCACTTAATTACACATATCCAAACAGGTGTCGGCGTTGTCGACGGAGACACCCTCTCACACACATATTTGCTCCATCTCCTCCTTATGGGAGCCTTTTACCTCAGACATGTCGACACACACGTACCGACACACCACACACTCAGGGAATGCTCATTCGAAGACAATTCCCCAATAAGGCCCTTTGGAGAGACATAGAGAGAGTATGCCAGCACACACCCCAGCGCTATTAACCCAGGAATAACACAGTAACTTAATGTTAACCCAGTAGCTGCTGTTTATATTGATTTTTGCGCCTAATTATGTGCCCCCCCCCCCCCCCTCTCTTTTTACCCTCTTCTACCGTGTAACTGCAGGGGAGAGACTGGGGAGCTTCCTCTCAGCGGTGCTGTGGAGAAAAAACATGGCGCTGGTTAGTGCTGAGGAAGAAGCCCCGCCCCCTCAGCGGCGGGCTTCTGTCCCGCGATCTAACAGGGAGTGAACCCACTTGTGGCTGAACTTACAAAGGCGTGCCCCCACCGGGCCTAGCTCCGCCTGTGGAGCCCCAGCGACATGCGGCGGATTTTTGTAGAGGCTGGGGAGGACTTCTGTTCCTTGGAACTAGCTGTGTTGTGCAGCTTCTTTCCTCTGCCCCCGCCTCTGGCAAGAAAGGACGCACCTCGGACTTTCTTGTTTCTTTATTCGGAGGGCTGCATTTGATAATGTTGTGCTTTCCTAGGCTGTGCAGGAATATAAGGCAAAATATCAGAATTACCAGCTATAGCTGTGGAGACCAGGTCCGAGAACCCTTCTCCACACAATCCTCAGCCTTCCACATGCCTCTTAAGTCGGCATCATCTGTCCATTGCATCTTCTACAGGACACGTCAAGCAGAAATCGACATAGCTTTGACTCTAGGACCCAGTATACTCATGTCTCTTTGGGCATGCTTAATATATATATATATATATATATATACATACCTATCACTTAAGACAGCATCTTTAATATATATATACATTTCTATATATACATATATATATATCTATATATCTATATGCATCCTAGGGTCTCAATCTCTGCTGATAAGGTACCTGTCCACGCTGCCACAGCGCTATAAACCCATGCCGACACAATCGCCGGTCTGAGTAGTATACTAGAATGTGCACGCTATCTGCAAGATTCCTGAGAATAGCTAGTGCTACCTTCTGGGCAAACGGGACACCCTAGGGGAAGATTCCCATCACATCCTGGCCCTAGTGGGGAAAGGATACTGCTTGAGAATTTTTTGTGGGAAGCTGCAGTCTCTTGTCTGGAGTTTCCCGCTCTTTTTCCTCATGAGAGGAGGGAAATTTACCTCAGCTTTCTTCCCCTTAACATGTGTACCCTTGTGTCAGGGACAGATGAGTCATCAGTGATATGCAAATCATCTTTTATTACAATAATCATATATTGAATACCTTTCAGCCAACTTGGCTGTAACTTTGCATTATCGTAGTCGACACTGGAGTCAAACTCCGTGTCGATATCAGTGTTTATAATTTTGGATAGTGAGCATTGAGAGACTCTGAAGGTCTCTGTGACATAGGGACAGACAAGGGTAGATTTCCTGTCTGTTCTCTAATCTTTTGTGCAATAAATTCACCTCAGCTCTTACACATATCCAAACAGGTGTCGGCGTTGTCGACGGAGACACCCTCTCACACACATATTTGCTCTATCTCCTCCTTAGGGGAGCCTTTTACCTCAGACATGTCGACACACACGTACCGACACACCACACACACAGGGGATGCTCTACTTGAAGACAGTTCCCCCACAAGGCCCTTTGGAGAGACAGAGAGAGAGTATGCCAGCACACACCCCAGCGCTATATGACCCAGGAATCACACAGTAACTTAGTGTTAACCCAGTAGCTGCTGTATATATTATTTTTACGCCAAATTTATGTGCCCCCCCTCTCTTTTACACCCTCTCTATCATGCAGGGGAGAGCCTGGGGAGCTTCCTCTCAGCGGATCTGTGGAGAGAAAATGGCGCTGGTGAGTGCTGAGGAAGAAAGCCCCGCCCCCTCAGCGGCGGGCTTCTCCCGCGATTTTGTGTAAAATTAATGGCGGGGGCTCATGCATATAACAGTGTCCAACTGTATATATGCTGCTTTTGCCAGGAGGTACTTAATTGCTGCCCAGGGCGCCCCCCCCCCCCCTGCGCCCTGCACCCTACAGTGACCAGAGTGTGTGGGTGTAATGTGGGAGCAATGGCGCACAGCTGCAGTGCTGTGCGCTACCTCATGTGAAGACAGGAGTCTTCTGCCGCCGATTTCGATGTCTTCTTGCTTCTGCCGGCTTCTGTCTTCTGGCTCTGCGAGGGGGACGGCGGCGCGGCTCCGGGAACGGACGACAAGGTCAGGTTCTGTGTTCGATCCCTCTGGAGCTAATGGTGTCCAGTAGCCTAAGAAGCGCAACCTAGCCGCAGTTAGTAGGTTTGCTTCTCTCCCCTCAGTCCCTCGTAGCAGAGAGTCTGTTGCCAGCAGAAGCTCTCTGAAAATAAAAAACCTAACTAAAATACTTTCTTATTAGCAAGCTCAGGAGAGCCCACTAAAAGCACCCAGCTCTGGCCGGGCACAGATTCTAACTGAGGTCTGGAGGAGGGGCATACAGGGAGGAGCCAGTGCACACCAGGTAGTACTAAATCTTTCTTTAGAGTGCCCAGTCTCCTGCGGAGCCCGTCTATTCCCCATGGTCCTTACGGAGTCCCCAGCATCCACTAGGACGTTAGAGAAATATATATTAACATAAGAAACTCACATACACATACATTGCAAACATTAACACACACATACCAAGAAATACGCAATTTCCACACTCCTCTGGGCAGAGGCTGAGCTATTCCGACGAGAGCTCCCTGCAGCAGTAGTAGGAGCTTCTGTGATCGCGGTCGCGGTAGCGGTCGCGGATTTTATAGAGATGGAGACACAGCTGTCTCCGTCCCTGAAAAAATAGGATATTACTTACCGGTAAATCTATTTCTCGTAGTCCGTAGTGGATGCTGGGGACTCCGTAAGGACCATGGGGAATAGACAGGACACTCTAAGAAAGAATTAGGACTACTGGTGTGCACTGGCTCCTCCCTCTATGTCCCTCCTCCAGACCTCAGTTAAGGAAACTGTGCCCGGAAGAGCTGACAATACAAGAAAAGGAATTTGGAATCCAGGGTAAGACTCATACCAGCCACACCAATCACACCGTATAACTCATGATAACCATACCCAGTTAACAGTATGAACAACAACAGAGCATCAGACAAACCTGATGCAACCATAAAAGAACCCTTATATAAGCAATAACTATATACAAGTGTTGCAGAAGAAGTCCCCATTTGGGACGGGCGCCCAGCATCCACTACGGTCTACGAGAAATAGATTTACCGGTAAGTAAAATCCTATTTTCTCTAACGTCCTAGTGGATGCTGGGGACTCCGTAAGGACCATGGGGATTATACCAAAGCACCCAAACGGGCGGGAGAATGCGGATGACTCTGCAGCACCGAATGAGCAAACTCAAGGTCCTCCTCAGCCAGGGTATCAAACTTGTAGAACTTTGCAAATGTGTTTGAACCCGACCAAGTAGCTGCTCGGCAAAGCTGTAATGCCGAGACCCCTCGGGCAGCCACCCAAGAAGAGCCCACCTATCTTGTGGAATGAGCCTTTACTGATTTTGGATGTGGCAATCCAGCCGCAGAATGAGCCTGCTGAATCGTGTTACAGATCCAGCGAGCAATAGTTTGCTTTGAAGCAGGAGCACCCAGCTTGTTGGATGCATACAGGATAAACAGTGACCCAGTTTTCCTGACTCTAGCCGTTCTGGCTACATAAACCTTCAAAGCCCTGACTACATCTAGTAACTCGGAATCCTCCAAGTCACGAGTAGCCACAGGCACCACAATAGATTGGTTCATATGAAAAGATGACACCACCTTTGGCAGAAATTGTGGACGAGTCCTCAATTCCGCTCTGTCCATATGAAAAACCAGATAGGGCTTTTATGTGACAAAGCCGATAATTCTGACACACGCCTCGCCGAGGCCAAGGCTAATAGCATGACCACCTTCCACGTGAGATATTTTAACTCCACGGTTTTAAGTGGTTCAAACCAATGTGACTTCAGGAAACTTAACACCACGTTAAGATCCCAAGGTGCCACCGGGGGCACAAAAGGTGGCTGAATATGCAGCACTCCCTTTACAAATGTCTGAACTTCAGGCAGAAGCCAGTTCTTTTTGAAAGAAAATAGACAGGGACGAAATCTGGACCTTAATGGAACCCAATTTCAGGCCCAACGACACCCCCGACTGTAGGAAGTGAAGGAAACGGCCCAGCTGGAATTCCTCCGTGGGGGCCTTCCTAGCCTCACACCAATATGGATCTGACCGAACTGTATGGTTTCGGGACTACATCATGGTCAAATAATAACCCCCTCCTTGTTGAAGGAGGGGAACCTTGACCACCACCTGTTGAAGATACAATTTGTGAATTGCAGTTAACACTGTTTCCCTCTCGTGGGGGGAAGCCGGTAGGGCCGTCGGTGAGGAGGCATCTTCTCAAAGTCCAGCTTGTATCCCTGAGACACCCTCTCACACACATATTTGCTCCATCTCCTCCTTATGGGAGCCTTTTACCTCAGACATGTCGACACACACGTACCGACACACCACACACTCAGGGAATGCTCATTCGAAGACAATTCCCCAATAAGGCCCTTTGGAGAGACAGAGAGAGAGTATGCCAGCACACACCCCAGCGCTATTAACCCAGGAATAACACAGTAACTTAATGTTAACCCAGTAGCTGCTGTTTATATTGATTTTTGCGCCTAATTATGTGCCCCCCCCCCCTCTCTTTTTACCCTCTTCTACCGTGTAACTGCAGGGGAGAGACTGGGGAGCTTCCTCTCAGCGGTGCTGTGGAGAAAAAACATGGCGCTGGTTAGTGCTGAGGAAGAAGCCCCGCCCCCTCAGCGGCGGGCTTCTGTCCCGCGATCTAACAGGGAGTGAACCCACTTGTGGCTGAACTTACAAAGGCGTGCCCCCACCGGGCCTAGCTCCGCCTGTGGAGCCCCAGCGACATGCGGCGGATTTTTGTAGAGGCCGGGGAGGACTTCTGTTCCTTGGAACTAGCTGTGTTGTGCAGCTTCTTTCCTCTGCCCCCGCCTCTGGCAAGAAAGGACGCACCTCGGACTTTCTTGTTTCTTTATTCGGAGGGCTGCATTTGATAATGTTGTGCTTTCCTAGGCTGTGCAGGAATATAAGGCAAAATATCAGAATTACCAGCTATAGCTGTGGAGACCAGGTCCGAGAACCCTTCTCCACACAATCCTCAGCCTTCCACATGCCTCTTAAGTCGGCATCATCTGTCCATTGCATCTTCTACAGGACACGTCAAGCAGAAATCGACATAGCTTTGACTCTAGGACCCAGTATACTCATGTCTCTTTGGGCATGTTTAATATATATATATATATATATATATATATATACATACCTATCACTTAAGACAGCATCTTTAATATATATATACATTTCTATATATACATATATATATATATATATATCTATATGCATCCTAGGGTCTCAATCTCTGCTGATAAGGTACCTGTCCACGCTGCCACAGCGCTATAAACCCATGCCGACACAATCGCCGGTCTGAGTAGTATACTAGAATGTGCACGCTATCTGCAGGATTCCTGAGAATAGCTAGTGCTACCTTCTGGGCAAACGGGACACCCTAGGGGAAGATTCCCATCACATCCTGGCCCTAGTGGGGAAAGGATACTGCTTGAGAATTTTTTGTGGGAAGCTGCAGTCTCTTGTCTGGAGTTTCCCGCTCTTTTTCCTCATGAGAGGAGGGAAATTTACCTCAGCTTTCTTCCCCTTAACATGTGTACCCTTGTGTCAGGGACAGATGAGTCATCAGTGATATGCAAATCATCTTTTATTACAATAATCATATATTGAATACCTTTCAGCCAACTTGGCTGTAACTTTGCATTATCGTAGTCGACACTGGAGTCAAACTCCGTGTCGATATCAGTGTTTATAATTTTGGATAGTGAGCATTGAGAGACTCTGAAGGTCTCTGTGACATAGGGACAGACAAGGGTAGATTTCCTGTCTGTTCTCTAATCTTTTGTGCAATAAATTCACCTCAGCTCTTACACATATCCAAACAGGTGTCGGCGTTGTCGACGGAGACACCCTCTCACACACATATTTGCTCTATCTCCTCCTTAGGGGAGCCTTTTACCTCAGACATGTCGACACACACGTACCGACACACCACACACACAGGGGATGCTCTACTTGAAGACAGTTCCCCCACAAGGCCCTTTGGAGAGACAGAGAGAGAGTATGCCAGCACACACCCCAGCGCTATATGACCCAGGAATCACACAGTAACTTAGTGTTAACCCAGTAGCTGCTGTATATATTATTTTTACGCCAAATTTATGTGCCCCCCCTCTCTTTTACACCCTCTCTATCATGCAGGGGAGAGCCTGGGGAGCTTCCTCTCAGCGGATCTGTGGAGAGAAAATGGCGCTGGTGAGTGCTGAGGAAGAAAGCCCCGCCCCCTCAGCGCGGGCTTCTCCCGCGATTTTGTGTAAAATTAATGGCGGGGGCTCATGCATATAACAGTGTCCAACTGTATATATGCTGCTTTTGCCAGGAGGTACTTAATTGCTGCCCAGGGCGCCCCCCCCCCAGCGCCCTGCACCCTACAGTGACCAGAGTGTGTGGGTGTAATGTGGGAGCAATGGCGCACAGCTGCAGTGCTGTGCGCTACCTCATGTGAAGACAGGAGTCTTCTGCCGCCGATTTCGATGTCTTCTTGCTTCTGCCGGCTTCTGTCTTCTGGCTCTGCGAGGGGGACGGCGGCGCGGCTCCGGGAACGGACGACAAGGTCAGGTTCTGTGTTCGATCCCTCTGGAGCTAATGGTGTCCAGTAGCCTAAGAAGCGCAACCTAGCCGCAGTTAGTAGGTTTGCTTCTCTCCCCTCAGTCCCTCGTAGCAGAGAGTCTGTTGCCAGCAGAAGCTCTCTGAAAATAAAAAACCTAACTAAAATACTTTCTTATTAGCAAGCTCAGGAGAGCCCACTAAAAGCACCCAGCTCTGGCCGGGCACAGATTCTAACTGAGGTCTGGAGGAGGGGCATACAGGGAGGAGCCAGTGCACACCAGGTAGTACTAAATCTTTCTTTAGAGTGCCCAGTCTCCTGCGGAGCCCGTCTATTCCCCATGGTCCTTACGGAGTCCCCAGCATCCACTAGGACGTTAGAGAAATATATATTAACATAAGAAACTCACATACACATACATTGCAAACATTAACACACACATACCAAGAAATACGCAATTTCCACACTCCTCTGGGCAGAGGCTGAGCTATTCCGACGAGAGCTCCCTGCAGCAGTAGTAGGAGCTTCTGTGATCGCGGTCGCGGTAGCGGTCGCGGATTTTATAGAGATGGAGACACAGCTGTCTCCGTCCCTGAAAAAATAGGATATTACTTACCGGTAAATCTATTTCTCGTAGTCCGTAGTGGATGCTGGGGACTCCGTAAGGACCATGGGGAATAGACAGGACACTCTAAGAAAGAATTAGGACTACTGGTGTGCACTGGCTCCTCCCTCTATGTCCCTCCTCCAGACCTCAGTTAAGGAAACTGTGCCCGGAAGAGCTGACAATACAAGAAAAGGAATTTGGAATCCAGGGTAAGACTCATACCAGCCACACCAATCACACCGTATAACTCATGATAACCATACCCAGTTAACAGTATGAACAACAACAGAGCATCAGACAAACCTGATGCAACCATAAAAGAACCCTTATATAAGCAATAACTATATACAAGTGTTGCAGAAGAAGTCCCCATTTGGGACGGGCGCCCAGCATCCACTACGGTCTACGAGAAATAGATTTACCGGTAAGTAAAATCCTATTTTCTCTAACGTCCTAGTGGATGCTGGGGACTCCGTAAGGACCATGGGGATTATACCAAAGCACCCAAACGGGCGGGAGAATGCGGATGACTCTGCAGCACCGAATGAGCAAACTCAAGGTCCTCCTCAGCCAGGGTATCAAACTTGTAGAACTTTGCAAATGTGTTTGAACCCGACCAAGTAGCTGCTCGGCAAAGCTGTAATGCCGAGACCCCTCGGGCAGCCACCCAAGAAGAGCCCACCTATCTTGTGGAATGAGCCTTTACTGATTTTGGATGTGGCAATCCAGACGCAGAATGAGCCTGCTGAATCGTGTTACAGATCCAGCGAGCAATAGTTTGCTTTGAAGCAGGAGCACCCAGCTTGTTGGATGCATACAGGATAAACAGTGACCCAGTTTTCCTGACTCTAGCCGTTCTGGCTACATAAACCTTCAAAGCCCTGACTACATCTAGTAACTCGGAATCCTCCAAGTCACGAGTAGCCACAGGCACCACAATAGATTGGTTCATATGAAAAGATGACACCACCTTTGGCAGAAATTGTGGACGAGTCCTCAATTCCGCTCTGTCCATATGAAAAACCAGATAGGGCTTTTATGTGACAAAGCCGATAATTCTGACACACGCCTCGCCGAGGCCAAGGCTAATAGCATGACCACCTTCCACGTGAGATATTTTAACTCCACGGTTTTAAGTGGTTCAAACCAATGTGACTTCAGGAAACTTAACACCACGTTAAGATCCCAAGGTGCCACTGGGGGCACAAAAGGTGGCTGAATATGCAGCACTCCCTTTACAAATGTCTGAACTTCAGGCAGAAGCCAGTTCTTTTTGAAAGAAAATAGACAGGGACGAAATCTGGACCTTAATGGAACCCAATTTCAGGCCCAACGACACCCCCGACTGTAGGAAGTGAAGGAAACGGCCCAGCTGGAATTCCTCCGTGGGGGCCTTCCTAGCCTCACACCAATATGGATCTGACCGAACTGTATGGTTTCGGGACTACATCATGGTCAAATAATAACCCCCTCCTTGTTGAAGGAGGGGAACCTTGACCACCACCTGTTGAAGATACAATTTGTGAATTGCAGTTAACACTGTTTCCCTCTCGTGGGGGGAAGCCGGCAGGGCCGTCGGTGAGGAGGCATCTTCTCAAAGTCCAGCTTGTATCCCTGAGACACAATATCTATTGCCCAGGGATCTAACAGGGAGTGAACCCACTTGTGGCTGAACTTCCGAAGGCGTGCCCCCACCAGGCCTAGCTCCGCCTGTGGAGCCCCAGTGACATGCGGTGGATTTTTGTAGAAGCCGGGGTTTTTAGGACTTCTGTTCCTGGGAACTAGCTGTATTGTGCAGCTTCTTTTCTCTGCCCCCGCCTCTGGCAAGAAAGGACGCACCTCGGACCTTCTTGTGTTTTTTTTTTTTTTATTTATTTGAAAGGCTGCATTTGATAATGTTGTGCTTTCCTAGGCTGTGCAGGGTTAAAGGGCAAAATATCAGAATTACCAGCCATAGCTGTGGAGACCAGGTCCGAGAACCCTTCTCCACACAATCCTCAGCCTTCCATATGCCTCTTAAGTCGGCATCATCTGTCCATTGCATATTGTACAGGACACGTCAAGCAGAAATCGACATAGCTTTGACTGTAGGACCCAGTATACTCATGTCTCTATGGGCATGTTTTATATATACATATCTCTTAAGACAGCATCTTTTATATATATATATATATCTCTATATATCTCTATATATACATATATATATCTATATACATACTAGGGTCTCAATCTCTGCTGATAAGGTACCTGTCCACGCTGCCACAGCGCTATAAACCCATGCCGACACATTCGCCGGTCTGAGTAGTGTACCAGAATGTGCAGTTGTGCACGCTATCTGCAGGATCCCTGAGAATAGCTGTAACATCAGGGCTGCCTTTTGTGACACCCTAGAGGAAGATTCCCATCATATCCTGGCCCTAGTGGGGAAAGTATACTGCCTGAGAATTCTTTATGTGAAACTGCAGTCTCTTGTCTGGAGTTTCCCGCTCTTTTTTATCATGAGAGGAGGGAAATTTACCTCAGCTTTCTTCATCTTAAACATGTGTACCCTTGTGACAGGGACAGATGAGTCATCAGTGATATGCAAATCATCTTTTATTACAATAAACATATATTGAATACTTTTCTGCCATCTTGGCTGTAACTTTCAATTATCGTAGTCGACACTGGAGTCAACTCCGTGTCGATATCAGTGTCTATTATTTTGGATAGTGATCATTGAGAGACTCTGAAGGTCTCTGCGACATAGGGACAGACATGGGTAGATTTCCTGTCTGTTCTCTAATCTTTTGTGCAATAAATTCACCTTAGCACTTAATTACACATATCCAAACAGGTGTCGGCGTTGTCGACGGAGACACCCTCTCACACACATATTTGCTCCATCTCCTCCTTATGGGAGCCTTTTACCTCAGACATGTCGACACACACGTACCGACACACCACACACTCAGGGAATGCTCATTCGAAGACAATTCCCCAATAAGGCCCTTTGGAGAGACAGAGAGAGAGTATGCCAGCACACACCCCAGCGCTATTAACCCAGGAATAACACAGTAACTTAATGTTAACCCAGTAGCTGCTGTTTATATTGATTTTTGCGCCTAATTATGTGCCCCCCCCCCCCTCTCTTTTTACCCTCTTCTACCGTGTAACTGCAGGGGAGAGACTGGGGAGCTTCCTCTCAGCGGTGCTGTGGAGAAAAAACATGGCGCTGGTTAGTGCTGAGGAAGAAGCCCCGCCCCCTCAGCGGCGGGCTTCTGTCCCGCGATCTAACAGGGAGTGAACCCACTTGTGGCTGAACTTACAAAGGCGTGCCCCCACCGGGCCTAGCTCCGCCTGTGGAGCCCCAGCGACATGCGGCGGATTTTTGTAGAGGCCGGGGAGGACTTCTGTTCCTTGGAACTAGCTGTGTTGTGCAGCTTCTTTCCTCTGCCCCCGCCTCTGGCAAGAAAGGACGCACCTCGGACTTTCTTGTTTCTTTATTCGGAGGGCTGCATTTGATAATGTTGTGCTTTCCTAGGCTGTGCAGGAATATAAGGCAAAATATCAGAATTACCAGCTATAGCTGTGGAGACCAGGTCCGAGAACCCTTCTCCACACAATCCTCAGCCTTCCACATGCCTCTTAAGTCGGCATCATCTGTCCATTGCATCTTCTACAGGACACGTCAAGCAGAAATCGACATAGCTTTGACTCTAGGACCCAGTATACTCATGTCTCTTTGGGCATGTTTAATATATATATATATATATATATATATATATACATACCTATCACTTAAGACAGCATCTTTAATATATATATACATTTCTATATATACATATATATATATATATATATATATCTATATGCATCCTAGGGTCTCAATCTCTGCTGATAAGGTACCTGTCCACGCTGCCACAGCGCTATAAACCCATGCCGACACAATCGCCGGTCTGAGTAGTATACTAGAATGTGCACGCTATCTGCAGGATTCCTGAGAATAGCTAGTGCTACCTTCTGGGCAAACGGGACACCCTAGGGGAAGATTCCCATCACATCCTGGCCCTAGTGGGGAAAGGATACTGCTTGAGAATTTTTTGTGGGAAGCTGCAGTCTCTTGTCTGGAGTTTCCCGCTCTTTTTCCTCATGAGAGGAGGGAAATTTACCTCAGCTTTCTTCCCCTTAACATGTGTACCCTTGTGTCAGGGACAGATGAGTCATCAGTGATATGCAAATCATCTTTTATTACAATAATCATATATTGAATACCTTTCAGCCAACTTGGCTGTAACTTTGCATTATCGTAGTCGACACTGGAGTCAAACTCCGTGTCGATATCAGTGTTTATAATTTTGGATAGTGAGCATTGAGAGACTCTGAAGGTCTCTGTGACATAGGGACAGACAAGGGTAGATTTCCTGTCTGTTCTCTAATCTTTTGTGCAATAAATTCACCTCAGCTCTTACACATATCCAAACAGGTGTCGGCGTTGTCGACGGAGACACCCTCTCACACACATATTTGCTCTATCTCCTCCTTAGGGGAGCCTTTTACCTCAGACATGTCGACACACACGTACCGACACACCACACACACAGGGGATGCTCTACTTGAAGACAGTTCCCCCACAAGGCCCTTTGGAGAGACAGAGAGAGAGTATGCCAGCACACACCCCAGCGCTATATGACCCAGGAATCACACAGTAACTTAGTGTTAACCCAGTAGCTGCTGTATATATTATTTTTACGCCAAATTTATGTGCCCCCCCTCTCTTTTACACCCTCTCTATCATGCAGGGGAGAGCCTGGGGAGCTTCCTCTCAGCGGATCTGTGGAGAGAAAATGGCGCTGGTGAGTGCTGAGGAAGAAAGCCCCGCCCCCTCAGCGCGGGCTTCTCCCGCGATTTTGTGTAAAATTAATGGCGGGGGCTCATGCATATAACAGTGTCCAACTGTATATATGCTGCTTTTGCCAGGAGGTACTTAATTGCTGCCCAGGGCGCCCCCCCCCCAGCGCCCTGCACCCTACAGTGACCAGAGTGTGTGGGTGTAATGTGGGAGCAATGGCGCACAGCTGCAGTGCTGTGCGCTACCTCATGTGAAGACAGGAGTCTTCTGCCGCCGATTTCGATGTCTTCTTGCTTCTGCCGGCTTCTGTCTTCTGGCTCTGCGAGGGGGACGGCGGCGCGGCTCCGGGAACGGACGACAAGGTCAGGTTCTGTGTTCGATCCCTCTGGAGCTAATGGTGTCCAGTAGCCTAAGAAGCGCAACCTAGCCGCAGTTAGTAGGTTTGCTTCTCTCCCCTCAGTCCCTCGTAGCAGAGAGTCTGTTGCCAGCAGAAGCTCTCTGAAAATAAAAAACCTAACTAAAATACTTTCTTATTAGCAAGCTCAGGAGAGCCCACTAAAAGCACCCAGCTCTGGCCGGGCACAGATTCTAACTGAGGTCTGGAGGAGGGGCATACAGGGAGGAGCCAGTGCACACCAGGTAGTACTAAATCTTTCTTTAGAGTGCCCAGTCTCCTGCGGAGCCCGTCTATTCCCCATGGTCCTTACGGAGTCCCCAGCATCCACTAGGACGTTAGAGAAATATATATTAACATAAGAAACTCACATACACATACATTGCAAACATTAACACACACATACCAAGAAATACGCAATTTCCACACTCCTCTGGGCAGAGGCTGAGCTATTCCGACGAGAGCTCCCTGCAGCAGTAGTAGGAGCTTCTGTGATCGCGGTCGCGGTAGCGGTCGCGGATTTTATAGAGATGGAGACACAGCTGTCTCCGTCCCTGAAAAAATAGGATATTACTTACCGGTAAATCTATTTCTCGTAGTCCGTAGTGGATGCTGGGGACTCCGTAAGGACCATGGGGAATAGACAGGACACTCTAAGAAAGAATTAGGACTACTGGTGTGCACTGGCTCCTCCCTCTATGTCCCTCCTCCAGACCTCAGTTAAGGAAACTGTGCCCGGAAGAGCTGACAATACAAGAAAAGGAATTTGGAATCCAGGGTAAGACTCATACCAGCCACACCAATCACACCGTATAACTCATGATAACCATACCCAGTTAACAGTATGAACAACAACAGAGCATCAGACAAACCTGATGCAACCATAAAAGAACCCTTATATAAGCAATAACTATATACAAGTGTTGCAGAAGAAGTCCCCATTTGGGACGGGCGCCCAGCATCCACTACGGTCTACGAGAAATAGATTTACCGGTAAGTAAAATCCTATTTTCTCTAACGTCCTAGTGGATGCTGGGGACTCCGTAAGGACCATGGGGATTATACCAAAGCACCCAAACGGGCGGGAGAATGCGGATGACTCTGCAGCACCGAATGAGCAAACTCAAGGTCCTCCTCAGCCAGGGTATCAAACTTGTAGAACTTTGCAAATGTGTTTGAACCCGACCAAGTAGCTGCTCGGCAAAGCTGTAATGCCGAGACCCCTCGGGCAGCCACCCAAGAAGAGCCCACCTATCTTGTGGAATGAGCCTTTACTGATTTTGGATGTGGCAATCCAGCCGCAGAATGAGCCTGCTGAATCGTGTTACAGATCCAGCGAGCAATAGTTTGCTTTGAAGCAGGAGCACCCAGCTTGTTGGATGCATACAGGATAAACAGTGACCCAGTTTTCCTGACTCTAGCCGTTCTGGCTACATAAACCTTCAAAGCCCTGACTACATCTAGTAACTCGGAATCCTCCAAGTCACGAGTAGCCACAGGCACCACAATAGATTGGTTCATATGAAAAGATGACACCACCTTTGGCAGAAATTGTGGACGAGTCCTCAATTCCGCTCTGTCCATATGAAAAACCAGATAGGGCTTTTATGTGACAAAGCCGATAATTCTGACACACGCCTCGCCGAGGCCAAGGCTAATAGCATGACCACCTTCCACGTGAGATATTTTAACTCCACGGTTTTAAGTGGTTCAAACCAATGTGACTTCAGGAAACTTAACACCACGTTTAGATCCCAAGGTGCCACTGGGGGCACAAAAGGTGGCTGAATATGCAGCACTCCCTTTACAAATGTCTGAACTTCAGGCAGAAGCCAGTTCTTTTTGAAAGAAAATAGACAGGGACGAAATCTGGACCTTAATGGAACCCAATTTCAGGCCCAACGACACCCCCGACTGTAGGAAGTGAAGGAAACGGCCCAGCTGGAATTCCTCCGTGGGGGCCTTCCTAGCCTCACACCAATATGGATCTGACCGAACTGTATGGTTTCGGGACTACATCATGGTCAAATAATAACCCCCTCCTTGTTGAAGGAGGGGAACCTTGACCACCACCTGTTGAAGATACAATTTGTGAATTGCAGTTAACACTGTTTCCCTCTCGTGGGGGGAAGCCGGCAGGGCCGTCGGTGAGGAGGCATCTTCTCAAAGTCCAGCTTGTATCCCTGAGACACAATATCTATTGCCCAGGGATCTAACAGGGAGTGAACCCACTTGTGGCTGAACTTCCGAAGGCGTGCCCCCACCAGGCCTAGCTCCGCCTGTGGAGCCCCAGTGACATGCGGTGGATTTTTGTAGAAGCCGGGGTTTTTAGGACTTCTGTTCCTGGGAACTAGCTGTATTGTGCAGCTTCTTTTCTCTGCCCCCGCCTCTGGCAAGAAAGGACGCACCTCGGACCTTCTTGTGTTTTTTTTTTTTTTTATTTATTTGAAAGGCTGCATTTGATAATGTTGTGCTTTCCTAGGCTGTGCAGGGTTAAAGGGCAAAATATCAGAATTACCAGCCATAGCTGTGGAGACCAGGTCCGAGAACCCTTCTCCACACAATCCTCAGCCTTCCATATGCCTCTTAAGTCGGCATCATCTGTCCATTGCATATTGTACAGGACACGTCAAGCAGAAATCGACATAGCTTTGACTGTAGGACCCAGTATACTCATGTCTCTATGGGCATGTTTTATATATACATATCTCTTAAGACAGCATCTTTTATATATATATATATATATATATCTATCTCTATATATCTCTATATATACATATATATATCTATATACATACTAGGGTCTCAATCTCTGCTGATAAGGTACCTGTCCACGCTGCCACAGCGCTATAAACCCATGCCGACACATTCGCCGGTCTGAGTAGTGTACCAGAATGTGCAGTTGTGCACGCTATCTGCAGGATCCCTGAGAATAGCTGTAACATCAGGGCTGCCTTTTGTGACACCCTAGAGGAAGATTCCCATCATATCCTGGCCCTAGTGGGGAAAGTATACTGCCTGAGAATTCTTTATGTGAAACTGCAGTCTCTTGTCTGGAGTTTCCCGCTCTTTTTTATCATGAGAGGAGGGAAATTTACCTCAGCTTTCTTCATCTTAAACATGTGTACCCTTGTGACAGGGACAGATGAGTCATCAGTGATATGCAAATCATCTTTTATTACAATAAACATATATTGAATACTTTTCTGCCATCTTGGCTGTAACTTTCAATTATCGTAGTCGACACTGGAGTCAACTCCGTGTCGATATCAGTGTCTATTATTTTGGATAGTGATCATTGAGAGACTCTGAAGGTCTCTGCGACATAGGGACAGACATGGGTAGATTTCCTGTCTGTTCTCTAATCTTTTGTGCAATAAATTCACCTTAGCACTTAATTACACATATCCAAACAGGTGTCGGCGTTGTCGACGGAGACACCCTCTCACACACATATTTGCTCCATCTCCTCCTTATGGGAGCCTTTTACCTCAGACATGTCGACACACACGTACCGACACACCACACACTCAGGGAATGCTCATTCGAAGACAATTCCCCAATAAGGCCCTTTGGAGAGACAGAGAGAGAGTATGCCAGCACACACCCCAGCGCTATTAACCCAGGAATAACACAGTAACTTAATGTTAACCCAGTAGCTGCTGTTTATATTGATTTTTGCGCCTAATTATGTGCCCCCCCCCCTCTCTTTTTACCCTCTTCTACCGTGTAACTGCAGGGGAGAGACTGGGGAGCTTCCTCTCAGCGGTGCTGTGGAGAAAAAACATGGCGCTGGTTAGTGCTGAGGAAGAAGCCCCGCCCCCTCAGCGGCGGGCTTCTGTCCCGCGATCTAACAGGGAGTGAACCCACTTGTGGCTGAACTTACAAAGGCGTGCCCCCACCGGGCCTAGCTCCGCCTGTGGAGCCCCAGCGACATGCGGCGGATTTTTGTAGAGGCCGGGGAGGACTTCTGTTCCTTGGAACTAGCTGTGTTGTGCAGCTTCTTTCCTCTGCCCCCGCCTCTGGCAAGAAAGGACGCACCTCGGACTTTCTTGTTTCTTTATTCGGAGGGCTGCATTTGATAATGTTGTGCTTTCCTAGGCTGTGCAGGAATATAAGGCAAAATATCAGAATTACCAGCTATAGCTGTGGAGACCAGGTCCGAGAACCCTTCTCCACACAATCCTCAGCCTTCCACATGCCTCTTAAGTCGGCATCATCTGTCCATTGCATCTTCTACAGGACACGTCAAGCAGAAATCGACATAGCTTTGACTCTAGGACCCAGTATACTCATGTCTCTTTGGGCATGTTTAATATATATATATATATACATACCTATCACTTAAGACAGCATCTTTAATATATATATACATTTCTATATATACATATATATATATATATATATATATCTATATGCATCCTAGGGTCTCAATCTCTGCTGATAAGGTACCTGTCCACGCTGCCACAGCGCTATAAACCCATGCCGACACAATCGCCGGTCTGAGTAGTATACTAGAATGTGCACGCTATCTGCAGGATTCCTGAGAATAGCTAGTGCTACCTTCTGGGCAAACGGGACACCCTAGGGGAAGATTCCCATCACATCCTGGCCCTAGTGGGGAAAGGATACTGCTTGAGAATTTTTTGTGGGAAGCTGCAGTCTCTTGTCTGGAGTTTCCCGCTCTTTTTCCTCATGAGAGGAGGGAAATTTACCTCAGCTTTCTTCCCCTTAACATGTGTACCCTTGTGTCAGGGACAGATGAGTCATCAGTGATATGCAAATCATCTTTTATTACAATAATCATATATTGAATACCTTTCAGCCAACTTGGCTGTAACTTTGCATTATCGTAGTCGACACTGGAGTCAAACTCCGTGTCGATATCAGTGTTTATAATTTTGGATAGTGAGCATTGAGAGACTCTGAAGGTCTCTGTGACATAGGGACAGACAAGGGTAGATTTCCTGTCTGTTCTCTAATCTTTTGTGCAATAAATTCACCTCAGCTCTTACACATATCCAAACAGGTGTCGGCGTTGTCGACGGAGACACCCTCTCACACACATATTTGCTCTATCTCCTCCTTAGGGGAGCCTTTTACCTCAGACATGTCGACACACACGTACCGACACACCACACACACAGGGGATGCTCTACTTGAAGACAGTTCCCCCACAAGGCCCTTTGGAGAGACAGAGAGAGAGTATGCCAGCACACACCCCAGCGCTATATGACCCAGGAATCACACAGTAACTTAGTGTTAACCCAGTAGCTGCTGTATATATTATTTTTACGCCAAATTTATGTGCCCCCCCTCTCTTTTACACCCTCTCTATCATGCAGGGGAGAGCCTGGGGAGCTTCCTCTCAGCGGATCTGTGGAGAGAAAATGGCGCTGGTGAGTGCTGAGGAAGAAAGCCCCGCCCCCTCAGCGCGGGCTTCTCCCGCGATTTTGTGTAAAATTAATGGCGGGGGCTCATGCATATAACAGTGTCCAACTGTATATATGCTGCTTTTGCCAGGAGGTACTTAATTGCTGCCCAGGGCGCCCCCCCCCCCCCCCTGCGCCCTGCACCCTACAGTGACCAGAGTGTGTGGGTGTAATGTGGGAGCAATGGCGCACAGCTGCAGTGCTGTGCGCTACCTCATGTGAAGACAGGAGTCTTCTGCCGCCGATTTTGATGTCTTCTTGCTTCTGCCGGCTTCTGTCTTCTGGCTCTGCGAGGGGGACGGCGGCGCGGCTCCGGGAACGGACGACAAGGTCAGGTTCTGTGTTCGATCCCTCTGGAGCTAATGGTGTCCAGTAGCCTAAGAAGCGCAACCTAGCCGCAGTTAGTAGGTTTGCTTCTCTCCCCTCAGTCCCTCGTAGCAGAGAGTCTGTTGCCAGCAGAAGCTCTCTGAAAATAAAAAACCTAACTAAAATACTTTCTTATTAGCAAGCTCAGGAGAGCCCACTAAAAGCACCCAGCTCTGGCCGGGCACAGATTCTAACTGAGGTCTGGAGGAGGGGCATACAGGGAGGAGCCAGTGCACACCAGGTAGTACTAAATCTTTCTTTAGAGTGCCCAGTCTCCTGCGGAGCCCGTCTATTCCCCATGGTCCTTACGGAGTCCCCAGCATCCACTAGGACGTTAGAGAAATATATATTAACATAAGAAACTCACATACACATACATTGCAAACATTAACACACACATACCAAGAAATACGCAATTTCCACACTCCTCTGGGCAGAGGCTGAGCTATTCCGACGAGAGCTCCCTGCAGCAGTAGTAGGAGCTTCTGTGATCGCGGTCGCGGTAGCGGTCGCGGATTTTATAGAGATGGAGACACAGCTGTCTCCGTCCCTGAAAAAATAGGATATTACTTACCGGTAAATCTATTTCTCGTAGTCCGTAGTGGATGCTGGGGACTCCGTAAGGACCATGGGGAATAGACAGGACACTCTAAGAAAGAATTAGGACTACTGGTGTGCACTGGCTCCTCCCTCTATGTCCCTCCTCCAGACCTCAGTTAAGGAAACTGTGCCCGGAAGAGCTGACAATACAAGAAAAGGAATTTGGAATCCAGGGTAAGACTCATACCAGCCACACCAATCACACCGTATAACTCATGATAACCATACCCAGTTAACAGTATGAACAACAACAGAGCATCAGACAAACCTGATGCAACCATAAAAGAACCCTTATATAAGCAATAACTATATACAAGTGTTGCAGAAGAAGTCCCCATTTGGGACGGGCGCCCAGCATCCACTACGGTCTACGAGAAATAGATTTACCGGTAAGTAAAATCCTATTTTCTCTAACGTCCTAGTGGATGCTGGGGACTCCGTAAGGACCATGGGGATTATACCAAAGCACCCAAACGGGCGGGAGAATGCGGATGACTCTGCAGCACCGAATGAGCAAACTCAAGGTCCTCCTCAGCCAGGGTATCAAACTTGTAGAACTTTGCAAATGTGTTTGAACCCGACCAAGTAGCTGCTCGGCAAAGCTGTAATGCCGAGACCCCTCGGGCAGCCACCCAAGAAGAGCCCACCTATCTTGTGGAATGAGCCTTTACTGATTTTGGATGTGGCAATCCAGCCGCAGAATGAGCCTGCTGAATCGTGTTACAGATCCAGCGAGCAATAGTTTGCTTTGAAGCAGGAGCACCCAGCTTGTTGGATGCATACAGGATAAACAGTGACCCAGTTTTCCTGACTCTAGCCGATCTGGCTACATAAACCTTCAAAGCCCTGACTACATCTAGTAACTCGGAATCCTCCAAGTCACGAGTAGCCACAGGCACCACAATAGATTGGTTCATATGAAAAGATGACACCACCTTTGGCAGAAATTGCGGACGAGTCCTCAATTCCGCTCTGTCCATATGAAAAACCAGATAGGGCTTTTATGTGACAAAGCCGATAATTCTGACACACGCCTCGCCGAGGCCAAGGCTAATAGCATGACCACCTTCCACGTGAGATATTTTAACTCCACGGTTTTAAGTGGTTCAAACCAATGTGACTTCAGGAAACTTAACACCACGTTAAGATCCCAAGGTGCCACTGGGGGCACAAAAGGTGGCTGAATATGCAGCACTCCCTTTACAAATGTCTGAACTTCAGGCAGAAGCCAGTTCTTTTTGAAAGAAAATAGACAGGGACGAAATCTGGACCTTAATGGAACCCAATTTCAGGCCCAACGACACCCCCGACTGTAGGAAGTGAAGGAAACGGCCCAGCTGGAATTCCTCCGTGGGGGCCTTCCTAGCCTCACACCAATATGGATCTGACCGAACTGTATGGTTTCGGGACTACATCATGGTCAAATAATAACCCCCTCCTTGTTGAAGGAGGGGAACCTTGACCACCACCTGTTGAAGATACAATTTGTGAATTGCAGTTAACACTGTTTCCCTCTCGTGGGGGGAAGCCGGCAGGGCCGTCGGTGAGGAGGCATCTTCTCAAAGTCCAGCTTGTATCCCTGAGACACAATATCTATTGCCCAGGGATCTAACAGGGAGTGAACCCACTTGTGGCTGAACTTCCGAAGGCGTGCCCCCACCAGGCCTAGCTCCGCCTGTGGAGCCCCAGTGACATGCGGTGGATTTTTGTAGAGGCCGGGGTTTTTAGGACTTCTGTTCCTGGGAACTAGCTGTATTGTGCAGCTTCTTTTCTCTGCCCCCGCCTCTGGCAAGAAAGGACGCACCTCGGACCTTCTTGTGTTTTTTTTTTTTTTATTTATTTGAAAGGCTGCATTTGATAATGTTGTGCTTTCCTAGGCTGTGCAGGGTTAAAGGGCAAAATATCAGAATTACCAGCCATAGCTGTGGAGACCAGGTCCGAGAACCCTTCTCCACACAATCCTCAGCCTTCCATATGCCTCTTAAGTCGGCATCATCTGTCCATTGCATATTGTACAGGACACGTCAAGCAGAAATCGACATAGCTTTGACTGTAGGACCCAGTATACTCATGTCTCTATGGGCATGTTTTATATATACATATCTCTTAAGACAGCATCTTTTATATATATATATATATCTCTATATATCTCTATATATACATATATATATATATATACATACTAGGGTCTCAATCTCTGCTGATAAGGTACCTGTCCACGCTGCCACAGCGCTATAAACCCATGCCGACACATTCGCCGGTCTGAGTAGTGTACCAGAATGTGCAGTTGTGCACGCTATCTGCAGGATCCCTGAGAATAGCTGTAACATCAGGGCTGCCTTTTGTGACACCCTAGAGGAAGATTCCCATCATATCCTGGCCCTAGTGGGGAAAGTATACTGCCTGAGAATTCTTTATGTGAAACTGCAGTCTCTTGTCTGGAGTTTCCCGCTCTTTTTTATCATGAGAGGAGGGAAATTTACCTCAGCTTTCTTCATCTTAAACATGTGTACCCTTGTGACAGGGACAGATGAGTCATCAGTGATATGCAAATCATCTTTTATTACAATAAACATATATTGAATACTTTTCTGCCATCTTGGCTGTAACTTTCAATTATCGTAGTCGACACTGGAGTCAACTCCGTGTCGATATCAGTGTCTATTATTTTGGATAGTGATCATTGAGAGACTCTGAAGGTCTCTGCGACATAGGGACAGACATGGGTAGATTTCCTGTCTGTTCTCTAATCTTTTGTGCAATAAATTCACCTTAGCACTTAATTACACATATCCAAACAGGTGTCGGCGTTGTCGACGGAGACACCCTCTCACACACATATTTGCTCCATCTCCTCCTTATGGGAGCCTTTTACCTCAGACATGTCGACACACACGTACCGACACACCACACACTCAGGGAATGCTCATTCGAAGACAATTCCCCAATAAGGCCCTTTGGAGAGACAGAGAGAGAGTATGCCAGCACACACCCCAGCGCTATTAACCCAGGAATAACACAGTAACTTAATGTTAACCCAGTAGCTGCTGTTTATATTGATTTTTTGCGCCTAATTATGTTTCCCCCCCCCCCCCTCTCTTTTTACCCTCTTCTACCGTGTAACTGCAGGGGAGAGACTGGGGAGCTTCCTCTCAGCGGTGCTGTGGAGAAAAAACATGGCGCTGGTTAGTGCTGAGGAAGAAGCCCCGCCCCCTCAGCGGCGGGCTTCTGTCCCGCGATCTAACAGGGAGTGAACCCACTTGTGGCTGAACTTACAAAGGCGTGCCCCCACCGGGCCTAGCTCCGCCTGTGGAGCCCCAGCGACATGCGGCGGATTTTTGTAGAGGCCGGGGAGGACTTCTGTTCCTTGGAACTAGCTGTGTTGTGCAGCTTCTTTCCTCTGCCCCCGCCTCTGGCAAGAAAGGACGCACCTCGGACTTTCTTGTTTCTTTATTCGGAGGGCTGCATTTGATAATGTTGTGCTTTCCTAGGCTGTGCAGGAATATAAGGCAAAATATCAGAATTACCAGCTATAGCTGTGGAGACCAGGTCCGAGAACCCTTCTCCACACAATCCTCAGCCTTCCACATGCCTCTTAAGTCGGCATCATCTGTCCATTGCATCTTCTACAGGACACGTCAAGCAGAAATCGACATAGCTTTGACTCTAGGACCCAGTATACTCATGTCTCTTTGGGCATGTTTAATATATATATATATATATATATATATATATATATATATATATACATACCTATCACTTAAGACAGCATCTTTAATATATATATACATTTCTATATATACATATATATATATATATATATATATATCTATATGCATCCTAGGGTCTCAATCTCTGCTGATAAGGTACCTGTCCACGCTGCCACAGCGCTATAAACCCATGCCGACACAATCGCCGGTCTGAGTAGTATACTAGAATGTGCACGCTATCTGCAGGATTCCTGAGAATAGCTAGTGCTACCTTCTGGGCAAACGGGACACCCTAGGGGAAGATTCCCATCACATCCTGGCCCTAGTGGGGAAAGGATACTGCTTGAGAATTTTTTGTGGGAAGCTGCAGTCTCTTGTCTGGAGTTTCCCGCTCTTTTTCCTCATGAGAGGAGGGAAATTTACCTCAGCTTTCTTCCCCTTAACATGTGTACCCTTGTGTCAGGGACAGATGAGTCATCAGTGATATGCAAATCATCTTTTATTACAATAATCATATATTGAATACCTTTCAGCCAACTTGGCTGTAACTTTGCATTATCGTAGTCGACACTGGAGTCAAACTCCGTGTCGATATCAGTGTTTATAATTTTGGATAGTGAGCATTGAGAGACTCTGAAGGTCTCTGTGACATAGGGACAGACAAGGGTAGATTTCCTGTCTGTTCTCTAATCTTTTGTGCAATAAATTCACCTCAGCTCTTACACATATCCAAACAGGTGTCGGCGTTGTCGACGGAGACACCCTCTCACACACATATTTGCTCTATCTCCTCCTTAGGGGAGCCTTTTACCTCAGACATGTCGACACACACGTACCGACACACCACACACACAGGGGATGCTCTACTTGAAGACAGTTCCCCCACAAGGCCCTTTGGAGAGACAGAGAGAGAGTATGCCAGCACACACCCCAGCGCTATATGACCCAGGAATCACACAGTAACTTAGTGTTAACCCAGTAGCTGCTGTATATATTATTTTTACGCCAAATTTATGTGCCCCCCCTCTCTTTTACACCCTCTCTATCATGCAGGGGAGAGCCTGGGGAGCTTCCTCTCAGCGGATCTGTGGAGAGAAAATGGCGCTGGTGAGTGCTGAGGAAGAAAGCCCCGCCCCCTCAGCGGCGGGCTTCTCCCGCGATTTTGTGTAAAATTATTGGCGGGGGCTCATGCATATAACAGTGTCCAACTGTATATATGCTGCTTTTGCCAGGAGGTACTTAATTGCTGCCCAGGGCGCCCCCCCCTGCGCCCTGCACCCTACAGTGACCAGAGTGTGTGGGTGTAATGTGGGAGCAATGGCGCACAGCTGCAGTGCTGTGCGCTACCTCATGTGAAGACAGGAGTCTTCTGCCGCCGATTTCGATGTCTTCTTGCTTCTGCCGGCTTCTGTCTTCTGGCTCTGCGAGGGGGACGGCGGCGCGGCTCCGGGAACGGACGACAAGGTCAGGTTCTGTGTTCGATCCCTCTGGAGCTAATGGTGTCCAGTAGCCTAAGAAGCGCAACCTAGCCGCAGTTAGTAGGTTTGCTTCTCTCCCCTCAGTCCCTCGTAGCAGAGAGTCTGTTGCCAGCAGAAGCTCTCTGAAAATAAAAAACCTAACTAAAATACTTTCTTATTAGCAAGCTCAGGAGAGCCCACTAAAAGCACCCAGCTCTGGCCGGGCACAGATTCTAACTGAGGTCTGGAGGAGGGGCATACAGGGAGGAGCCAGTGCACACCAGGTAGTACTAAATCTTTCTTTAGAGTGCCCAGTCTCCTGCGGAGCCCGTCTATTCCCCATGGTCCTTACGGAGTCCCCAGCATCCACTAGGACGTTAGAGAAATATATATTAACATAAGAAACTCACATACACATACATTGCAAACATTAACACACACATACCAAGAAATACACAATTTCCACACTCCTCTGGGCAGAGGCTGAGCTATTCCGACGAGAGCTCCCTGCAGCAGTAGTAGGAGCTTCTGTGATCGCGGTCGCGGTAGCGGTCGCGGATTTTATAGAGATGGAGACACAGCTGTCTCCGTCCCTGAAAAAATAGGATATTACTTACCGGTAAATCTATTTCTCGTAGTCCGTAGTGGATGCTGGGGACTCCGTAAGGACCATGGGGAATAGACAGGACACTCTAAGAAAGAATTAGGACTACTGGTGTGCACTGGCTCCTCCCTCTATGTCCCTCCTCCAGACCTCAGTTAAGGAAACTGTGCCCGGAAGAGCTGACAATACAAGAAAAGGAATTTGGAATCCAGGGTAAGACTCATACCAGCCACACCAATCACACCGTATAACTCATGATAACCATACCCAGTTAACAGTATGAACAACAACAGAGCATCAGACAAACCTGATGCAACCATAAAAGAACCCTTATATAAGCAATAACTATATACAAGTGTTGCAGAAGAAGTCCCCATTTGGGACGGGCGCCCAGCATCCACTACGGTCTACGAGAAATAGATTTACCGGTAAGTAAAATCCTATTTTCTCTAACGTCCTAGTGGATGCTGGGGACTCCGTAAGGACCATGGGGATTATACCAAAGCACCCAAACGGGCGGGAGAATGCGGATGACTCTGCAGCACCGAATGAGCAAACTCAAGGTCCTCCTCAGCCAGGGTATCAAACTTGTAGAACTTTGCAAATGTGTTTGAACCCGACCAAGTAGCTGCTCGGCAAAGCTGTAATGCCGAGACCCCTCGGGCAGCCACCCAAGAAGAGCCCACCTATCTTGTGGAATGAGCCTTTACTGATTTTGGATGTGGCAATCCAGCCGCAGAATGAGCCTGCTGAATCGTGTTACAGATCCAGCGAGCAATAGTTTGCTTTGAAGCAGGAGCACCCAGCTTGTTGGATGCATACAGGATAAACAGTGACCCAGTTTTCCTGACTCTAGCCGTTCTGGCTACATAAACCTTCAAAGCCCTGACTACATCTAGTAACTCGGAATCCTCCAAGTCACGAGTAGCCACAGGCACCACAATAGATTGGTTCATATGAAAAGATGACACCACCTTTGGCAGAAATTGTGGACGAGTCCTCAATTCCGCTCTGTCCATATGAAAAACCAGATAGGGCTTTTATGTGACAAAGCCGATAATTCTGACACACGCCTCGCCGAGGCCAAGGCTAATAGCATGACCACCTTCCACGTGAGATATTTTAACTCCACGGTTTTAAGTGGTTCAAACCAATGTGACTTCAGGAAACTTAACACCACGTTAAGATCCCAAGGTGCCACTGGGGGCACAAAAGGTGGCTGAATATGCAGCACTCCCTTTACAAATGTCTGAACTTCAGGCAGAAGCCAGTTCTTTTTGAAAGAAAATAGACAGGGACGAAATCTGGACCTTAATGGAACCCAATTTCAGGCCCAACGACACCCCCGACTGTAGGAAGTGAAGGAAACGGCCCAGCTGGAATTCCTCCGTGGGGGCCTTCCTAGCCTCACACCAATATGGATCTGACCGAACTGTATGGTTTCGGGACTACATCATGGTCAAATAATAACCCCCTCCTTGTTGAAGGAGGGGAACCTTGACCACCACCTGTTGAAGATACAATTTGTGAATTGCAGTTAACACTGTTTCCCTCTCGTGGGGGGAAGCCGGCAGGGCCGTCGGTGAGGAGGCATCTTCTCAAAGTCCAGCTTGTATCCCTGAGACACAATATCTATTGCCCAGGGATCTAACAGGGAGTGAACCCACTTGTGGCTGAACTTCCGAAGGCGTGCCCCCACCAGGCCTAGCTCCGCCTGTGGAGCCCCAGTGACATGCGGTGGATTTTTGTAGAGGCCGGGGTTTTTAGGACTTCTGTTCCTGGGAACTAGCTGTATTGTGCAGCTTCTTTTCTCTGCCCCCGCCTCTGGCAAGAAAGGACGCACCTCGGACCTTCTTGTGTTTTTTTTTTTTTTTTTTTATTTGAAAGGCTGCATTTGATAATGTTGTGCTTTCCTAGGCTGTGCAGGGTTAAAGGGCAAAATATCAGAATTACCAGCCATAGCTGTGGAGACCAGGTCCGAGAACCCTTCTCCACACAATCCTCAGCCTTCCATATGCCTCTTAAGTCGGCATCATCTGTCCATTGCATATTGTACAGGACACGTCAAGCAGAAATCGACATAGCTTTGACTGTAGGACCCAGTATACTCATGTCTCTATGGGCATGTTTTATATATACATATCTCTTAAGACAGCATCTTTTATATATATATATATATATATCTCTATATATCTCTATATATACATATATATATCTATATACATACTAGGGTCTCAATCTCTGCTGATAAGGTACCTGTCCACGCTGCCACAGCGCTATAAACCCATGCCGACACATTCGCCGGTCTGAGTAGTGTACCAGAATGTGCAGTTGTGCACGCTATCTGCAGGATCCCTGAGAATAGCTGTAACATCAGGGCTGCCTTTTGTGACACCCTAGAGGAAGATTCCCATCATATCCTGGCCCTAGTGGGGAAAGTATACTGCCTGAGAATTCTTTATGTGAAACTGCAGTCTCTTGTCTGGAGTTTCCCGCTCTTTTTTATCAAGAGAGGAGGGAAATTTACCTCAGCTTTCTTCATCTTAAACATGTGTACCCTTGTGACAGGGACAGATGAGTCATCAGTGATATGCAAATCATCTTTTATTACAATAAACATATATTGAATACTTTTCTGCCATCTTGGCTGTAACTTTCAATTATCGTAGTCGACACTGGAGTCAACTCCGTGTCGATATCAGTGTCTATTATTTTGGATAGTGATCATTGAGAGACTCTGAAGGTCTCTGCGACATAGGGACAGACATGGGTAGATTTCCTGTCTGTTCTCTAATCTTTTGTGCAATAAATTCACCTTAGCACTTAATTACACATATCCAAACAGGTGTCGGCGTTGTCGACAGAGACACCCTCTCACACACATATTTGCTCCATCTCCTCCTTATGGGAGCCTTTTACCTCAGACATGTCGACACACACGTACCGACACACCACACACTCAGGGAATGCTCATTCGAAGACAATTCCCCAATAAGGCCCTTTGGAGAGACAGAGAGAGAGTATGCCAGCACACACCCCAGCGCTATTAACCCAGGAATAACACAGTAACTTAATGTTAACCCAGTAGCTGCTGTTTATATTGATTTTTGCGCCTAATTATGTGCCCCCCCCCCCTCTCTTTTTACCCTCTTCTACCGTGTAACTGCAGGGGAGAGACTGGGGAGCTTCCTCTCAGCGGTGCTGTGGAGAAAAAACATGGCGCTGGTTAGTGCTGAGGAAGAAGCCCCGCCCCCTCAGCGGCGGGCTTCTGTCCCGCGATCTAACAGGGAGTGAACCCACTTGTGGCTGAACTTACAAAGGCGTGCCCCCACCGGGCCTAGCTCCGCCTGTGGAGCCCCAGCGACATGCGGCGGATTTTTGTAGAGGCCGGGGAGGACTTCTGTTCCTTGGAACTAGCTGTGTTGTGCAGCTTCTTTCCTCTGCCCCCGCCTCTGGCAAGAAAGGACGCACCTCGGACTTTCTTGTTTCTTTATTCGGAGGGCTGCATTTGATAATGTTGTGCTTTCCTAGGCTGTGCAGGAATATAAGGCAAAATATCAGAATTACCAGCTATAGCTGTGGAGACCAGGTCCGAGAACCCTTCTCCACACAATCCTCAGCCTTCCACATGCCTCTTAAGTCGGCATCATCTGTCCATTGCATCTTCTACAGGACACGTCAAGCAGAAATCGACATAGCTTTGACTCTAGGACCCAGTATACTCATGTCTCTTTGGGCATGCTTAATATATATATATATATATATATATATATATATATACATACCTATCACTTAAGACAGCATCTTTAATATATATATACATTTCTATATATACATATATATATATCTATATATCTATATGCATCCTAGGGTCTCAATCTCTGCTGATAAGGTACCTGTCCACGCTGCCACAGCGCTATAAACCCATGCCGACACAATCGCCGGTCTGAGTAGTATACTAGAATGTGCACGCTATCTGCAAGATTCCTGAGAATAGCTAGTGCTACCTTCTGGGCAAACGGGACACCCTAGGGGAAGATTCCCATCACATCCTGGCCCTAGTGGGGAAAGGATACTGCTTGAGAATTTTTTGTGGGAAGCTGCAGTCTCTTGTCTGGAGTTTCCCGCTCTTTTTCCTCATGAGAGGAGGGAAATTTACCTCAGCTTTCTTCCCCTTAACATGTGTACCCTTGTGTCAGGGACAGATGAGTCATCAGTGATATGCAAATCATCTTTTATTACAATAATCATATATTGAATACCTTTCAGCCAACTTGGCTGTAACTTTGCATTATCGTAGTCGACACTGGAGTCAAACTCCGTGTCGATATCAGTGTTTATAATTTTGGATAGTGAGCATTGAGAGACTCTGAAGGTCTCTGTGACATAGGGACAGACAAGGGTAGATTTCCTGTCTGTTCTCTAATCTTTTGTGCAATAAATTCACCTCAGCTCTTACACATATCCAAACAGGTGTCGGCGTTGTCGACGGAGACACCCTCTCACACACATATTTGCTCTATCTCCTCCTTAGGGGAGCCTTTTACCTCAGACATGTCGACACACACGTACCGACACACCACACACACAGGGGATGCTCTACTTGAAGACAGTTCCCCCACAAGGCCCTTTGGAGAGACAGAGAGAGAGTATGCCAGCACACACCCCAGCGCTATATGACCCAGGAATCACACAGTAACTTAGTGTTAACCCAGTAGCTGCTGTATATATTATTTTTACGCCAAATTTATGTGCCCCCCCTCTCTTTTACACCCTCTCTATCATGCAGGGGAGAGCCTGGGGAGCTTCCTCTCAGCGGATCTGTGGAGAGAAAATGGCGCTGGTGAGTGCTGAGGAAGAAAGCCCCGCCCCCTCAGCGGCGGGCTTCTCCCGCGATTTTGTGTAAAATTAATGGCGGGGGCTCATGCATATAACAGTGTCCAACTGTATATATGCTGCTTTTGCCAGGAGGTACTTAATTGCTGCCCAGGGCGCCCCCCCCCCTGCGCCCTGCACCCTACAGTGACCAGAGTGTGTGGGTGTAATGTGGGAGCAATGGCGCACAGCTGCAGTGCTGTGCGCTACCTCATGTGAAGACAGGAGTCTTCTGCCGCCGATTTCGATGTCTTCTTGCTTCTGCCGGCTTCTGTCTTCTGGCTCTGCGAGGGGGACGGCGGCGCGGCTCCGGGAACGGACGACAAGGTCAGGTTCTGTGTTCGATCCCTCTGGAGCTAATGGTGTCCAGTAGCCTAAGAAGCGCAACCTAGCCGCAGTTAGTAGGTTTGCTTCTCTCCCCTCAGTCCCTCGTAGCAGAGAGTCTGTTGCCAGCAGAAGCTCTCTGAAAATAAAAAACCTAACTAAAATACTTTCTTATTAGCAAGCTCAGGAGAGCCCACTAAAAGCACCCAGCTCTGGCCGGGCACAGATTCTAACTGAGGTCTGGAGGAGGGGCATACAGGGAGGAGCCAGTGCACACCAGGTAGTACTAAATCTTTCTTTAGAGTGCCCAGTCTCCTGCGGAGCCCGTCTATTCCCCATGGTCCTTACGGAGTCCCCAGCATCCACTAGGACGTTAGAGAAATATATATTAACATAAGAAACTCACATACACATACATTGCAAACATTAACACACACATACCAAGAAATACGCAATTTCCACACTCCTCTGGGCAGAGGCTGAGCTATTCCGACGAGAGCTCCCTGCAGCAGTAGTAGGAGCTTCTGTGATCGCGGTCGCGGTAGCGGTCGCGGATTTTATAGAGATGGAGACACAGCTGTCTCCGTCCCTGAAAAAATAGGATATTACTTACCGGTAAATCTATTTCTCGTAGTCCGTAGTGGATGCTGGGGACTCCGTAAGGACCATGGGGAATAGACAGGACACTCTAAGAAAGAATTAGGACTACTGGTGTGCACTGGCTCCTCCCTCTATGTCCCTCCTCCAGACCTCAGTTAAGGAAACTGTGCCCGGAAGAGCTGACAATACAAGAAAAGGAATTTGGAATCCAGGGTAAGACTCATACCAGCCACACCAATCACACCGTATAACTCATGATAACCATACCCAGTTAACAGTATGAACAACAACAGAGCATCAGACAAACCTGATGCAACCATAAAAGAACCCTTATATAAGCAATAACTATATACAAGTGTTGCAGAAGAAGTCCCCATTTGGGACGGGCGCCCAGCATCCACTACGGTCTACGAGAAATAGATTTACCGGTAAGTAAAATCCTATTTTCTCTAACGTCCTAGTGGATGCTGGGGACTCCGTAAGGACCATGGGGATTATACCAAAGCACCCAAACGGGCGGGAGAATGCGGATGACTCTGCAGCACCGAATGAGCAAACTCAAGGTCCTCCTCAGCCAGGGTATCAAACTTGTAGAACTTTGCAAATGTGTTTGAACCCGACCAAGTAGCTGCTCGGCAAAGCTGTAATGCCGAGACCCCTCGGGCAGCCACCCAAGAAGAGCCCACCTATCTTGTGGAATGAGCCTTTACTGATTTTGGATGTGGCAATCCAGCCGCAGAATGAGCCTGCTGAATCGTGTTACAGATCCAGCGAGCAATAGTTTGCTTTGAAGCAGGAGCACCCAGCTTGTTGGATGCATACAGGATAAACAGTGACCCAGTTTTCCTGACTCTAGCCGTTCTGGCTACATAAACCTTCAAAGCCCTGACTACATCTAGTAACTCGGAATCCTCCAAGTCACGAGTAGCCACAGGCACCACAATAGATTGGTTCATATGAAAAGATGACACCACCTTTGGCAGAAATTGTGGACGAGTCCTCAATTCCGCTCTGTCCATATGAAAAACCAGATAGGGCTTTTATGTGACAAAGCCGATAATTCTGACACACGCCTCGCCGAGGCCAAGGCTAATAGCATGACCACCTTCCACGTGAGATATTTTAACTCCACGGTTTTAAGTGGTTCAAACCAATGTGACTTCAGGAAACTTAACACCACGTTAAGATCCCAAGGTGCCACTGGGGGCACAAAAGGTGGCTGAATATGCAGCACTCCCTTTACAAATGTCTGAACTTCAGGCAGAAGCCAGTTCTTTTTGAAAGAAAATAGACAGGGACGAAATCTGGACCTTAATGGAACCCAATTTCAGGCCCAACGACACCCCCGACTGTAGGAAGTGAAGGAAACGGCCCAGCTGGAATTCCTCCGTGGGGGCCTTCCTAGCCTCACACCAATATGGATCTGACCGAACTGTATGGTTTCGGGACTACATCATGGTCAAATAATAACCCCCTCCTTGTTGAAGGAGGGGAACCTTGACCACCACCTGTTGAAGATACAATTTGTGAATTGCAGTTAACACTGTTTCCCTCTCGTGGGGGGAAGCCGGCAGGGCCGTCGGTGAGGAGGCATCTTCTCAAAGTCCAGCTTGTATCCCTGAGACACAATATCTATTGCCCAGGGATCTAACAGGGAGTGAACCCACTTGTGGCTGAACTTCCGAAGGCGTGCCCCCACCAGGCCTAGCTCCGCCTGTGGAGCCCCAGTGACATGCGGTGGATTTTTGTAGAGGCCGGGGTTTTTAGGACTTCTGTTCCTGGGAACTAGCTGTATTGTGCAGCTTCTTTTCTCTGCCCCCGCCTCTGGCAAGAAAGGACGCACCTCGGACCTTCTTGTGTTTTTTATTTTTTTTTTTATTTGAAAGGCTGCATTTGATAATGTTGTGCTTTCCTAGGCTGTGCAGGGTTAAAGGGCAAAATATCAGAATTACCAGCCATAGCTGTGGAGACCAGGTCCGAGAACCCTTCTCCACACAATCCTCAGCCTTCCATATGCCTCTTAAGTCGGCATCATCTGTCCATTGCATATTGTACAGGACACGTCAAGCAGAAATCGACATAGCTTTGACTGTAGGACCCAGTATACTCATGTCTCTATGGGCATGTTTTATATATACATATCTCTTAAGACAGCATCTTTTATATATATATATATATATATATATATATATCTCTATATATACATATATATATCTATATACATACTAGGGTCTCAATCTCTGCTGATAAGGTACCTGTCCACGCTGCCACAGCGCTATAAACCCATGCCGACACATTCGCCGGTCTGAGTAGTGTACCAGAATGTGCAGTTGTGCACGCTATCTGCAGGATCCCTGAGAATAGCTGTAACATCAGGGCTGCCTTTTGTGACACCCTAGAGGAAGATTCCCATCATATCCTGGCCCTAGTGGGGAAAGTATACTGCCTGAGAATTCTTTATGTGAAACTGCAGTCTCTTGTCTGGAGTTTCCCGCTCTTTTTTATCATGAGAGGAGGGAAATTTACCTCAGCTTTCTTCATCTTAAACATGTGTACCCTTGTGACAGGGACAGATGAGTCATCAGTGATATGCAAATCATCTTTTATTACAATAAACATATATTGAATACTTTTCTGCCATCTTGGCTGTAACTTTCAATTATCGTAGTCGACACTGGAGTCAACTCCGTGTCGATATCAGTGTCTATTATTTTGGATAGTGATCATTGAGAGACTCTGAAGGTCTCTGCGACATAGGGACAGACATGGGTAGATTTCCTGTCTGTTCTCTAATCTTTTGTGCAATAAATTCACCTTAGCACTTAATTACACATATCCAAACAGGTGTCGGCGTTGTCGACGGAGACACCCTCTCACACACATATTTGCTCCATCTCCTCCTTATGGGAGCCTTTTACCTCAGACATGTCGACACACACGTACCGACACACCACACACTCAGGGAATGCTCATTCGAAGACAATTCCCCAATAAGGCCCTTTGGAGAGACAGAGAGAGAGTATGCCAGCACACACCCCAGCGCTATTAACCCAGGAATAACACAGTAACTTAATGTTAACCCAGTAGCTGCTGTTTATATTGATTTTTGCGCCTAATTATGTGCCCCCCCCCCCTCTCTTTTTACCCTCTTCTACCGTGTAACTGCAGGGGAGAGACTGGGGAGCTTCCTCTCAGCGGTGCTGTGGAGAAAAAACATGGCGCTGGTTAGTGCTGAGGAAGAAGCCCCGCCCCCTCAGCGGCGGGCTTCTGTCCCGCGATCTAACAGGGAGTGAACCCACTTGTGGCTGAACTTACAAAGGCGTGCCCCCACCGGGCCTAGCTCCGCCTGTGGAGCCCCAGCGACATGCGGCGGATTTTTGTAGAGGCCGGGGAGGACTTCTGTTCCTTGGAACTAGCTGTGTTGTGCAGCTTCTTTCCTCTGCCCCCGCCTCTGGCAAGAAAGGACGCACCTCGGACTTTCTTGTTTCTTTATTCGGAGGGCTGCATTTGATAATGTTGTGCTTTCCTAGGCTGTGCAGGAATATAAGGCAAAATATCAGAATTACCAGCTATAGCTGTGGAGACCAGGTCCGAGAACCCTTCTCCACACAATCCTCAGCCTTCCACATGCCTCTTAAGTCGGCATCATCTGTCCATTGCATCTTCTACAGGACACGTCAAGCAGAAATCGACATAGCTTTGACTCTAGGACCCAGTATACTCATGTCTCTTTGGGCATGTTTAATATATATATATATATATATATATATATATACATACCTATCACTTAAGACAGCATCTTTAATATATATATACATTTCTATATATACATATATATATATATATATATCTATCTATATGCATCCTAGGGTCTCAATCTCTGCTGATAAGGTACCTGTCCACGCTGCCACAGCGCTATAAACCCATGCCGACACAATCGCCGGTCTGAGTAGTATACTAGAATGTGCACGCTATCTGCAGGATTCCTGAGAATAGCTAGTGCTACCTTCTGGGCAAACGGGACACCCTAGGGGAAGATTCCCATCACATCCTGGCCCTAGTGGGGAAAGGATACTGCTTGAGAATTTTTTGTGGGAAGCTGCAGTCTCTTGTCTGGAGTTTCCCGCTCTTTTTCCTCATGAGAGGAGGGAAATTTACCTCAGCTTTCTTCCCCTTAACATGTGTACCCTTGTGTCAGGGACAGATGAGTCATCAGTGATATGCAAATCATCTTTTATTACAATAATCATATATTGAATACCTTTCAGCCAACTTGGCTGTAACTTTGCATTATCGTAGTCGACACTGGAGTCAAACTCCGTGTCGATATCAGTGTTTATAATTTTGGATAGTGAGCATTGAGAGACTCTGAAGGTCTCTGTGACATAGGGACAGACAAGGGTAGATTTCCTGTCTGTTCTCTAATCTTTTGTGCAATAAATTCACCTCAGCTCTTACACATATCCAAACAGGTGTCGGCGTTGTCGACGGAGACACCCTCTCACACACATATTTGCTCTATCTCCTCCTTAGGGGAGCCTTTTACCTCAGACATGTCGACACACACGTACCGACACACCACACACACAGGGGATGCTCTACTTGAAGACAGTTCCCCCACAAGGCCCTTTGGAGAGACAGAGAGAGAGTATGCCAGCACACACCCCAGCGCTATATGACCCAGGAATCACACAGTAACTTAGTGTTAACCCAGTAGCTGCTGTATATATTATTTTTACGCCAAATTTATGTGCCCCCCCTCTCTTTTACACCCTCTCTATCATGCAGGGGAGAGCCTGGGGAGCTTCCTCTCAGCGGATCTGTGGAGAGAAAATGGCGCTGGTGAGTGCTGAGGAAGAAAGCCCCGCCCCCTCAGCGGCGGGCTTCTCCCGCGATTTTGTGTAAAATTAATGGCGGGGGCTCATGCATATAACAGTGTCCAACTGTATATATGCTGCTTTTGCCAGGAGGTACTTAATTGCTGCCCAGGGCGCCCCCCCCCCTGCGCCCTGCACCCTACAGTGACCAGAGTGTGTGGGTGTAATGTGGGAGCAATGGCGCACAGCTGCAGTGCTGTGCGCTACCTCATGTGAAGACAGGAGTCTTCTGCCGCCGATTTCGATGTCTTCTTGCTTCTGCCGGCTTCTGTCTTCTGGCTCTGCGAGGGGGACGGCGGCGCGGCTCCGGGAACGGACGACAAGGTCAGGTTCTGTGTTCGATCCCTCTGGAGCTAATGGTGTCCAGTAGCCTAAGAAGCGCAACCTAGCCGCAGTTAGTAGGTTTGCTTCTCTCCCCTCAGTCCCTCGTAGCAGAGAGTCTGTTGCCAGCAGAAGCTCTCTGAAAATAAAAAACCTAACTAAAATACTTTCTTATTAGCAAGCTCAGGAGAGCCCACTAAAAGCACCCAGCTCTGGCCGGGCACAGATTCTAACTGAGGTCTGGAGGAGGGGCATACAGGGAGGAGCCAGTGCACACCAGGTAGTACTAAATCTTTCTTTAGAGTGCCCAGTCTCCTGCGGAGCCCGTCTATTCCCCATGGTCCTTACGGAGTCCCCAGCATCCACTAGGACGTTAGAGAAATATATATTAACATAAGAAACTCACATACACATACATTGCAAACATTAACACACACATACCAAGAAATACGCAATTTCCACACTCCTCTGGGCAGAGGCTGAGCTATTCCGACGAGAGCTCCCTGCAGCAGTAGTAGGAGCTTCTGTGATCGCGGTCGCGGTAGCGGTCGCGGATTTTATAGAGATGGAGACACAGCTGTCTCCGTCCCTGAAAAAATAGGATATTACTTACCGGTAAATCTATTTCTCGTAGTCCGTAGTGGATGCTGGGGACTCCGTAAGGACCATGGGGAATAGACAGGACACTCTAAGAAAGAATTAGGACTACTGGTGTGCACTGGCTCCTCCCTCTATGTCCCTCCTCCAGACCTCAGTTAAGGAAACTGTGCCCGGAAGAGCTGACAATACAAGAAAAGGAATTTGGAATCCAGGGTAAGACTCATACCAGCCACACCAATCACACCGTATAACTCATGATAACCATACCCAGTTAACAGTATGAACAACAACAGAGCATCAGACAAACCTGATGCAACCATAAAAGAACCCTTATATAAGCAATAACTATATACAAGTGTTGCAGAAGAAGTCCCCATTTGGGACGGGCGCCCAGCATCCACTACGGTCTACGAGAAATAGATTTACCGGTAAGTAAAATCCTATTTTCTCTAACGTCCTAGTGGATGCTGGGGACTCCGTAAGGACCATGGGGATTATACCAAAGCACCCAAACGGGCGGGAGAATGCGGATGACTCTGCAGCACCGAATGAGCAAACTCAAGGTCCTCCTCAGCCAGGGTATCAAACTTGTAGAACTTTGCAAATGTGTTTGAACCCGACCAAGTAGCTGCTCGGCAAAGCTGTAATGCCGAGACCCCTCGGGCAGCCACCCAAGAAGAGCCCACCTATCTTGTGGAATGAGCCTTTACTGATTTTGGATGTGGCAATCCAGCCACAGAATGAGCCTGCTGAATCGTGTTACAGATCCAGCGAGCAATAGTTTGCTTTGAAGCAGGAGCACCCAGCTTGTTGGATGCATACAGGATAAACAGTGACCCAGTTTTCCTGACTCTAGCCGTTCTGGCTACATAAACCTTCAAAGCCCTGACTACATCTAGTAACTCGGAATCCTCCAAGTCACGAGTAGCCACAGGCACCACAATAGATTGGTTCATATGAAAAGATGACACCACCTTTGGCAGAAATTGTGGACGAGTCCTCAATTCCGCTCTGTCCATATGAAAAACCAGATAGGGCTTTTATGTGACAAAGCCGATAATTCTGACACACGCCTCGCCGAGGCCAAGGCTAATAGCATGACCACCTTCCACGTGAGATATTTTAACTCCACGGTTTTAAGTGGTTCAAACCAATGTGACTTCAGGAAACTTAACACCACGTTAAGATCCCAAGGTGCCACTGGGGGCACAAAAGGTGGCTGAATATGCAGCACTCCCTTTACAAATGTCTGAACTTCAGGCAGAAGCCAGTTCTTTTTGAAAGAAAATAGACAGGGACGAAATCTGGACCTTAATGGAACCCAATTTCAGGCCCAACGACACCCCCGACTGTAGGAAGTGAAGGAAACGGCCCAGCTGGAATTCCTCCGTGGGGGCCTTCCTAGCCTCACACCAATATGGATCTGACCGAACTGTATGGTTTCGGGACTACATCATGGTCAAATAATAACCCCCTCCTTGTTGAAGGAGGGGAACCTTGACCACCACCTGTTGAAGATACAATTTGTGAATTGCAGTTAACACTGTTTCCCTCTCGTGGGGGGAAGCCGGCAGGGCCGTCGGTGAGGAGGCATCTTCTCAAAGTCCAGCTTGTATCCCTGAGACACAATATCTATTGCCCAGGGATCTAACAGGGAGTGAACCCACTTGTGGCTGAACTTCCGAAGGCGTGCCCCCACCAGGCCTAGCTCCGCCTGTGGAGCCCCAGTGACATGCGGTGGATTTTTGTAGAGGCCGGGGTTTTTAGGACTTCTGTTCCTGGGAACTAGCTGTATTGTGCAGCTTCTTTTCTCTGCCCCCGCCTCTGGCAAGAAAGGACGCACCTCGGACCTTCTTGTGTTTTTTATTTTTTTTTTTATTTGAAAGGCTGCATTTGATAATGTTGTGCTTTCCTAGGCTGTGCAGGGTTAAAGGGCAAAATATCAGAATTACCAGCCATAGCTGTGGAGACCAGGTCCGAGAACCCTTCTCCACACAATCCTCAGCCTTCCATATGCCTCTTAAGTCGGCATCATCTGTCCATTGCATATTGTACAGGACACGTCAAGCAGAAATCGACATAGCTTTGACTGTAGGACCCAGTATACTCATGTCTCTATGGGCATGTTTTATATATACATATCTCTTAAGACAGCATCTTTTATATATATATATATATATCTCTATATATCTCTATATATACATATATATATCTATATACATACTAGGGTCTCAATCTCTGCTGATAAGGTACCTGTCCACGCTGCCACAGCGCTATAAACCCATGCCGACACATTCGCCGGTCTGAGTAGTGTACCAGAATGTGCAGTTGTGCACGCTATCTGCAGGATCCCTGAGAATAGCTGTAACATCAGGGCTGCCTTTTGTGACACCCTAGAGGAAGATTCCCATCATATCCTGGCCCTAGTGGGGAAAGTATACTGCCTGAGAATTCTTTATGTGAAACTGCAGTCTCTTGTCTGGAGTTTCCCGCTCTTTTTTATCATGAGAGGAGGGAAATTTACCTCAGCTTTCTTCATCTTAAACATGTGTACCCTTGTGACAGGGACAGATGAGTCATCAGTGATATGCAAATCATCTTTTATTACAATAAACATATATTGAATACTTTTCTGCCATCTTGGCTGTAACTTTCAATTATCGTAGTCGACACTGGAGTCAACTCCGTGTCGATATCAGTGTCTATTATTTTGGATAGTGATCATTGAGAGACTCTGAAGGTCTCTGCGACATAGGGACAGACATGGGTAGATTTCCTGTCTGTTCTCTAATCTTTTGTGCAATAAATTCACCTTAGCACTTAATTACACATATCCAAACAGGTGTCGGCGTTGTCGACGGAGACACCCTCTCACACACATATTTGCTCCATCTCCTCCTTATGGGAGCCTTTTACCTCAGACATGTCGACACACACGTACCGACACACCACACACTCAGGGAATGCTCATTCGAAGACAATTCCCCAATAAGGCCCTTTGGAGAGACAGAGAGAGAGTATGCCAGCACACACCCCAGCGCTATTAACCCAGGAATAACACAGTAACTTAATGTTAACCCAGTAGCTGCTGTTTATATTGATTTTTGCGCCTAATTATGTGCCCCCCCCCCCTCTCTTTTTACCCTCTTCTACCGTGTAACTGCAGGGGAGAGACTGGGGAGCTTCCTCTCAGCGGTGCTGTGGAGAAAAAACATGGCGCTGGTTAGTGCTGAGGAAGAAGCCCCGCCCCCTCAGCGGCGGGCTTCTGTCCCGCGATCTAACAGGGAGTGAACCCACTTGTGGCTGAACTTACAAAGGCGTGCCCCCACCGGGCCTAGCTCCGCCTGTGGAGCCCCAGCGACATGCGGCGGATTTTTGTAGAGGCCGGGGAGGACTTCTGTTCCTTGGAACTAGCTGTGTTGTGCAGCTTCTTTCCTCTGCCCCCGCCTCTGGCAAGAAAGGACGCACCTCGGACTTTCTTGTTTCTTTATTCGGAGGGCTGCATTTGATAATGTTGTGCTTTCCTAGGCTGTGCAGGAATATAAGGCAAAATATCAGAATTACCAGCTATAGCTGTGGAGACCAGGTCCGAGAACCCTTCTCCACACAATCCTCAGCCTTCCACATGCCTCTTAAGTCGGCATCATCTGTCCATTGCATCTTCTACAGGACACGTCAAGCAGAAATCGACATAGCTTTGACTCTAGGACCCAGTATACTCATGTCTCTTTGGGCATGTTTAATATATATATATATATATATATATATATATACATACCTATCACTTAAGACAGCATCTTTAATATATATATACATTTCTATATATACATATATATATATATATATATCTATCTATATGCATCCTAGGGTCTCAATCTCTGCTGATAAGGTACCTGTCCACGCTGCCACAGCGCTATAAACCCATGCCGACACAATCGCCGGTCTGAGTAGTATACTAGAATGTGCACGCTATCTGCAGGATTCCTGAGAATAGCTAGTGCTACCTTCTGGGCAAACGGGACACCCTAGGGGAAGATTCCCATCACATCCTGGCCCTAGTGGGGAAAGGATACTGCTTGAGAATTTTTTGTGGGAAGCTGCAGTCTCTTGTCTGGAGTTTCCCGCTCTTTTTCCTCATGAGAGGAGGGAAATTTACCTCAGCTTTCTTCCCCTTAACATGTGTACCCTTGTGTCAGGGACAGATGAGTCATCAGTGATATGCAAATCATCTTTTATTACAATAATCATATATTGAATACCTTTCAGCCAACTTGGCTGTAACTTTGCATTATCGTAGTCGACACTGGAGTCAAACTCCGTGTCGATATCAGTGTTTATAATTTTGGATAGTGAGCATTGAGAGACTCTGAAGGTCTCTGTGACATAGGGACAGACAAGGGTAGATTTCCTGTCTGTTCTCTAATCTTTTGTGCAATAAATTCACCTCAGCTCTTACACATATCCAAACAGGTGTCGGCGTTGTCGACGGAGACACCCTCTCACACACATATTTGCTCTATCTCCTCCTTAGGGGAGCCTTTTACCTCAGACATGTCGACACACACGTACCGACACACCACACACACAGGGGATGCTCTACTTGAAGACAGTTCCCCCACAAGGCCCTTTGGAGAGACAGAGAGAGAGTATGCCAGCACACACCCCAGCGCTATATGACCCAGGAATCACACAGTAACTTAGTGTTAACCCAGTAGCTGCTGTATATATTATTTTTACGCCAAATTTATGTGCCCCCCCTCTCTTTTACACCCTCTCTATCATGCAGGGGAGAGCCTGGGGAGCTTCCTCTCAGCGGATCTGTGGAGAGAAAATGGCGCTGGTGAGTGCTGAGGAAGAAAGCCCCGCCCCCTCAGCGGCGGGCTTCTCCCGCGATTTTGTGTAAAATTAATGGCGGGGGCTCATGCATATAACAGTGTCCAACTGTATATATGCTGCTTTTGCCAGGAGGTACTTAATTGCTGCCCAGGGCGCCCCCCCCCCCCCTGCGCCCTGCACCCTACAGTGACCAGAGTGTGTGGGTGTAATGTGGGAGCAATGGCGCACAGCTGCAGTGCTGTGCGCTACCTCATGTGAAGACAGGAGTCTTCTGCCGCCGATTTCGATGTCTTCTTGCTTCTGCCGGCTTCTGTCTTCTGGCTCTGCGAGGGGGACGGCGGCGCGGCTCCGGGAACGGACGACAAGGTCAGGTTCTGTGTTCGATCCCTCTGGAGCTAATGGTGTCCAGTAGCCTAAGAAGCGCAACCTAGCCGCAGTTAGTAGGTTTGCTTCTCTCCCCTCAGTCCCTCGTAGCAGAGAGTCTGTTGCCAGCAGAAGCTCTCTGAAAATAAAAAACCTAACTAAAATACTTTCTTATTAGCAAGCTCAGGAGAGCCCACTAAAAGCACCCAGCTCTGGCCGGGCACAGATTCTAACTGAGGTCTGGAGGAGGGGCATACAGGGAGGAGCCAGTGCACACCAGGTAGTACTAAATCTTTCTTTAGAGTGCCCAGTCTCCTGCGGAGCCCGTCTATTCCCCATGGTCCTTACGGAGTCCCCAGCATCCACTAGGACGTTAGAGAAATATATATTAACATAAGAAACTCACATACACATACATTGCAAACATTAACACACACATACCAAGAAATACGCAATTTCCACACTCCTCTGGGCAGAGGCTGAGCTATTCCGACGAGAGCTCCCTGCAGCAGTAGTAGGAGCTTCTGTGATCGCGGTCGCGGTAGCGGTCGCGGATTTTATAGAGATGGAGACACAGCTGTCTCCGTCCCTGAAAAAATAGGATATTACTTACCGGTAAATCTATTTCTCGTAGTCCGTAGTGGATGCTGGGGACTCCGTAAGGACCATGGGGAATAGACAGGACACTCTAAGAAAGAATTAGGACTACTGGTGTGCACTGGCTCCTCCCTCTATGTCCCTCCTCCAGACCTCAGTTAAGGAAACTGTGCCCGGAAGAGCTGACAATACAAGAAAAGGAATTTGGAATCCAGGGTAAGACTCATACCAGCCACACCAATCACACCGTATAACTCATGATAACCATACCCAGTTAACAGTATGAACAACAACAGAGCATCAGACAAACCTGATGCAACCATAAAAGAACCCTTATATAAGCAATAACTATATACAAGTGTTGCAGAAGAAGTCCCCATTTGGGACGGGCGCCCAGCATCCACTACGGTCTACGAGAAATAGATTTACCGGTAAGTAAAATCCTATTTTCTCTAACGTCCTAGTGGATGCTGGGGACTCCGTAAGGACCATGGGGATTATACCAAAGCACCCAAACGGGCGGGAGAATGCGGATGACTCTGCAGCACCGAATGAGCAAACTCAAGGTCCTCCTCAGCCAGGGTATCAAACTTGTAGAACTTTGCAAATGTGTTTGAACCCGACCAAGTAGCTGCTCGGCAAAGCTGTAATGCCGAGACCCCTCGGGCAGCCACCCAAGAAGAGCCCACCTATCTTGTGGAATGAGCCTTTACTGATTTTGGATGTGGCAATCCAGCCGCAGAATGAGCCTGCTGAATCGTGTTACAGATCCAGCGAGCAATAGTTTGCTTTGAAGCAGGAGCACCCAGCTTGTTGGATGCATACAGGATAAACAGTGACCCAGTTTTCCTGACTCTAGCCGATCTGGCTACATAAACCTTCAAAGCCCTGACTACATCTAGTAACTCGGAATCCTCCAAGTCACGAGTAGCCACAGGCACCACAATAGATTGGTTCATATGAAAAGATGACACCACCTTTGGCAGAAATTGTGGACGAGTCCTCAATTCCGCTCTGTCCATATGAAAAACCAGATAGGGCTTTTATGTGACAAAGCCGATAATTCTGACACACGCCTCGCCGAGGCCAAGGCTAATAGCATGACCACCTTCCACGTGAGATATTTTAACTCCACGGTTTTAAGTGGTTCAAACCAATGTGACTTCAGGAAACTTAACACCACGTTAAGATCCCAAGGTGCCACCGGGGGCACAAAAGGTGGCTGAATATGCAGCACTCCCTTTACAAATGTCTGAACTTCAGGCAGAAGCCAGTTCTTTTTGAAAGAAAATAGACAGGGACGAAATCTGGACCTTAATGGAACCCAATTTCAGGCCCAACGACACCCCCGACTGTAGGAAGTGAAGGAAACGGCCCAGCTGGAATTCCTCCGTGGGGGCCTTCCTAGCCTCACACCAATATGGATCTGACCGAACTGTATGGTTTCGGGACTACATCATGGTCAAATAATAACCCCCTCCTTGTTGAAGGAGGGGAACCTTGACCACCACCTGTTGAAGATACAATTTGTGAATTGCAGTTAACACTGTTTCCCTCTCGTGGGGGGAAGCCGGCAGGGCCGTCGGTGAGGAGGCATCTTCTCAAAGTCCAGCTTGTATCCCTGAGACACCCTCTCACACACATATTTGCTCCATCTCCTCCTTATGGGAGCCTTTTACCTCAGACATGTCGACACACACGTACCGACACACCACACACTCAGGGAATGCTCATTCGAAGACAATTCCCCAATAAGGCCCTTTGGAGAGACAGAGAGAGAGTATGCCAGCACACACCCCAGCGCTATTAACCCAGGAATAACACAGTAACTTAATGTTAACCCAGTAGCTGCTGTTTATATTGATTTTTGCGCCTAATTATGTGCCCCCCCCCCCCTCTCTTTTTACCCTCTTCTACCGTGTAACTGCAGGGGAGAGACTGGGGAGCTTCCTCTCAGCGGTGCTGTGGAGAAAAAACATGGCGCTGGTTAGTGCTGAGGAAGAAGCCCCGCCCCCTCAGCGGCGGGCTTCTGTCCCGCGATCTAACAGGGAGTGAACCCACTTGTGGCTGAACTTACAAAGGCGTGCCCCCACCGGGCCTAGCTCCGCCTGTGGAGCCCCAGCGACATGCGGCGGATTTTTGTAGAGGCCGGGGAGGACTTCTGTTCCTTGGAACTAGCTGTGTTGTGCAGCTTCTTTCCTCTGCCCCCGCCTCTGGCAAGAAAGGACGCACCTCGGACTTTCTTGTTTCTTTATTCGGAGGGCTGCATTTGATAATGTTGTGCTTTCCTAGGCTGTGCAGGAATATAAGGCAAAATATCAGAATTACCAGCTATAGCTGTGGAGACCAGGTCCGAGAACCCTTCTCCACACAATCCTCAGCCTTCCACATGCCTCTTAAGTCGGCATCATCTGTCCATTGCATCTTCTACAGGACACGTCAAGCAGAAATCGACATAGCTTTGACTCTAGGACCCAGTATACTCATGTCTCTTTGGGCATGTTTAATATATATATATATATATATATATATATACATACCTATCACTTA